>NC_135422.1:14226639-14419139 GCF_051991245.1 Festucalex cinctus | reverse complement strand
TGCACAACTTGCTGTTCCCTAAAAAGGAGCCGAACAGCAAAATTCACTTGAGATGGTGGAGGCAAGAAAATTTCCAAGGGCGTTCACTTCTTAACTTTTGTGATTTTTTTTTTCCAGTCTCTCTATCTCTATTGCAACCTGCTGATGGCACTCTGTGACACTCTAAGCTCTGTGGTCACTTAGTTTTGAGAACATCCCATTTTGAAACCTTGCAAAAGTTAGATAACGTCAGTTGAAGTTGACAAGGAAAGCATTTTAGGTACATTCTGAAATTTCACCCAAAGTCCTATTTGTAAATAGTGCACCTCCTCGAAGTTTTGTGGCAAGCTTCTCCCGTTGCACTTAGCGACATTGGACATGATCGTCATGGCCTCAGAGTTCCTCTTTTGAGAGAAGAGCCAGCGTGGAGACTCGGGAACTATCCTGACCAAACACCTCTTTAATGGATGCCCTGAGTTTGAATATGGATGTAGTACAGCAGTAAAAAAAAAAAATAGTTACCAGTAGTATGGGATAAAGAGGAACCAGGGTAGCGTCATGGTGAGTTGCAAAGTCTTCCAGGAGGGCACAAGGTAAGCCAAACCGGGCAGGATCACCATGCCGATGGAGAAGAAGGACCGGCACACCATAGACACAAATTTCCTGTTGTTTGAGCTGAAGAACTCAAACACTGTATTTGGATTAGATTGACGATTCTTTGAGAGGCATTCGGAAAAGCCCAACAAATCTTTGACCTTGAGTGGGGTACACTCAATTTGATATCAGTATTTTGCAGAAGAAAAAAACCCCATCAACCTACACAATACATAGCAGGACGTCCACGCTCCTTTTTCAAAAAAGCCTTGCAGGAAGCGAAACACCAGCAGCATTGGGTACCACGGTGACAGCATGACGCCCACGCCCATGATACCGAGGCAAAACATGAAGGCAATGAAACAAGGCTTCCTGCCAAACCTATGACAGAGCGGTTTATGGCATTTCATTTTCTCAGGTTTATTCCACAAAAATAAACGTTGGTAGGCAAACCTGTCGGACATGTAGCCAGTGATGAAAGCGCCGATGAATAGGCCACTTGCCATCACAACTTGATTGAGATCAGCGAGCCAGGATCTCTCGCACACCAACGAGAACTGTGGGGCAGAAGATTTGGTTAGCCAGTGGTTGAGATTCCTGACCACACACAGAGCAGTACCCGTCTCCTGCTTGGGAGGGAGTCTTGAAGTCTCCAGAACTTCATGACATCACCAAACAAAAGTCACTAGATGTGTTGCTTGTTTTGTTGTTGTTGTTTTTGTTGTTACTGTTGTTGTTAATAGTTATCAGATGCTACTAAACTTAATGGCAGTCATTTGAATGACGGCAATCTATTTACAGCCTGACAATGGAGGGCTGAAGATCTCTTGCTCTGGGGTGATCTCAGAGTCTCCAATAGTCGCTGATAATCCCACAAAAAAAATCACTAGATAGTGATTTTGTTTTGTTTTTTTTGCTTGTCGCTTTTGTGAATATAGTGGCCAGATGGGTTGGAAAGCTTGCTAAAATTGTGACAGAGTCACATGAATGAAGGAGATTAATTTGTAGGCAGGCTGCATAGGGGTAATCATCGCTTGCTCTGGAGGGAAACTCGGAGCCTCCAGAAGTCTCTGCTACCACCAAAAAAAAAATAATAAAAATGTGTTCCTGTCTTTTTAAAAAATAAAATAAAATAGTGAAAGACACATGAATAAAGCAGATTGATTTTCTGTCTGGCCTTGGAGACGTGAACATCTGCTCTGGAGGGAGCTCCAGGGTCGGTCAATGAGGCAGCATAAAGTCACTAGATTTGTTTCTAGTTGATTTTTCTGAAAAAATGTCACCAGAGTGGTCGGAAAAGTTGTTAATTTAGTGGCAGTTGAGTGAATGAAGGCGATTTATTTGTAGTCTGGTCATGGACGGGTGAACATCTAGTCTCAGAGTCGACAGAAGTTTTTGACACCACAATAGTCTTACTCTAGAAAATACCAAGAGAACACATAGTGAAAGTACCTCAGAAACAATCGAGGAGTAGCTTTTCTCAAAAGCCCAGCCGCCATCACAAGGTACCACGGGGGTCTTATTGAAGGCCAGTAGTTGCTCCAGTTCAGTGCAATTACTCTGACTCAGGTTCAAGTCGAACCTGTTGCAGTGACTGAAGGACGCTTCCGAGCGGGGGATGGTGACTTCCCTCACCTCCGCCTCCGTCCAGCCGCACTCCGCCAGGAGCTGCTCGGCCTCGGGGATGGCACACCAGTGATCCGGCGTCTTGCCTAGGAAAACAACCCCTACCAGGACAAAGGAGAACGGGATCAGCGGCAGGGAGCATAGCAACACCAGTCTCTTCTGGAAAAGTCCAAAGTCTCCAATTTGCACGATGAGGTCGCTGAAGTCTGCCATTACCGCTAAGGATGTCTTTGGAGGAGTGGGGGTTGTTGTTTATATGGTGCTATCTGTGGCAGCTCAAAGTCCTGCTTGCATCAGCAGTCTTGTCTCTTCCTGGAAGGGGAAGCGACTTTCACATTGACCTTATTGTCTTTTTGACAAGCTGTTGATTTATGCGAAGAGTCCACTTTCATTTCTCAACTTCTTCATTGGTTTCTTTTGACTACTCAGCTGACCGTTATAGACTTACTAAATCAAATGGGTTCCAGTACAAGATCTGAATTGAAAATGAGCTACAAGTGTCTCTCACAAATATCATTGTCTTTGTAAAAGCACTTAGATTTTAAAATGGGGTATGGGCCACCGTGCATTTACATTAAAGAGTCCTGTGTTATTTGTTGCATTAATGGAACTGTTTTGTTTTTCTCAAAAATAGATTTTATTAAAATGTGTATTTCCGTTTGATTTTTTTTATGGTGTTTTTTTTTTCAAGAAAAAGTGTGAATAAGTCGAATTTTTCATGACAAAATTGAATTATAGGCAATTTTTTCAAGAGAACAAACATATTGACTATAAAGTTGGGTTTAAAGTAATAAATTAGAATTTTTATTATTATTATTATTATTATCATTATCATTTTATTTATTTATTTATTTTTTGTGGGGGGGTATTTAAAAAAACAGTCATATATTATGAGGATCATAATATTTTCTGTAGGGGAAATCAGATTTGTACGGGAATAACTGCAATTTTTTTCTAAATGACATGAGTTTGTGTCATGATATGATGCAGATTGGTGCTAGGCACACATATGCACTGATAGTGGGTAATCAGTCTAGTTAATGATTGACAGGTCTGCATGTTTTCTTGCCGCCTTACCTCAGATAAAAGCCGCAAGGACCTTTTGTCACGCCGTCTTCTTCTTTGTCGGTTTTGACAGCTCCAGTGCGCAGCTGTGCTGGTTGTATGGCAACTCTTATCAGTGTCTGCACCTCTGCCTGACCATTGTTTAGCCTCCGCTCCCGTGTAAAGTGAATTTACACAGCGCTGACAGCACGTGTATTCAGGCATGTCTCCATAGTGACAAAAAAACAAAAATCCTTGGGCGTACTTTTCAACGTGTCAAGATACAAGGGTGGTGTCGCCATAACTGTGCGGCAGATGGCGCTCTTTTTTTTGCTTTGCTCTTGACAAATCCAGATCATATTCATTGTCTACTTTCGTTGTTTTTTTTGTTTTTGTTTTTTTAATCCCGAGCTACCATTTATTCATGGAAAACCCTGCTTATTTACATTTTTTCATTCAAAAATAAGTTTGCCAGGCAATTAATAAGGGATCGTATTTGCACAATTTTGCTCTTTGTGTTCAGGCTCGATCACTATTTCCTGCAAATAGAACTTTTTTTACTTGGGGGGGAAAAAAATATATGTTTAATCAGGGAAAAAATAAGTCTTTATTTTTCTTAAAACAATCAATTTGTTTTTCATGTAAAATTATTATGATCCCTTTTTCTCACATTAGAACTTTTTTTTTTTTAATAACAAATACTTATATGAAAGAAGACAACTTTGGACTTTTTTCCTTGAAACAGATTCTCACAAAAAAAATATTCTTCTGTAATATGACAAATAAAACAAAACTATCTTGAAAAATATATTGAAAAACAACTTCATTCTCATCTCTCTCAAGGCTATAAAAAATAAAAACAAATATTGTTTTTGTCTAAAAAAAAACAAACTTAAAAAAATCTTTATACATGCATGGTTTTTTTTTTCTAGAAAAAAATCTGCCTCTCTCTCTAGAAATACACCTTATTTCTTCTCATATTAAGGCTATTTCAAATTAATTCATGTAATATCACTTATCTAAAAAATGTCTATGTAAAAGACTGACTATATTCTCATAGGAATTATTTTTTTCTTCAATATACCGCATTATTTTGGAATATTACACTTTTTTTTTCTTTAAAAAAATCGCCTGACTTTTTGTCTTAAAAAAATATTTGCAAAATATTACAACTCTTTAAGTTAAAGTACTAAAAAAAACTCTATTCTTGTAATATGACATTATTGGAAAAAAAATGTAATGTTGTATTCTCACCAACATTCAGATTTTTTTTTTTCCTCCAAAGAAATACATTATTGTCGTAACATTGTGCCTTTTTTCTCGAAAAATAAAACTATTCTTGCAAAATAACTTTTTTAGGAGTAGAAAATTATTCCTGATTTGAAAACAACCTCACTGAATATACATATTTGGTAGAAACTGCAATCACTGAAAAGCATTTGTTAAAAGCACCTCCTTTTTTTTTTTTTTTTTTTTTTTTTTTTTTTTTTTTTTTATTGCCACGGAAATAATGTATACAGTATAAAGCAGAACATTTTAAGTGTTAATCAACAGACTCCAGTTCCAAATGTTCTTGGCATTTGTTGCTCTGCTCTGTGTGGTTCTCCGTTGGTTCTTGGGTGCCTTCGGAGGGTTCTTGTGTCGTCGTCGTGTCCGCGGGTTCGACGTGGGAGATGGTGAAGGAGCCGGCAATCTCCTTCAGGAGTGCCTGCTCGGCTTTCAGTTTGGCCAGCTCCTGGCTCAGATGGCTTTCCAGTGGAGCGGCGGACCCGACGGGGGCGGCGCTCGTCGGCTCCTCGTGATGTTCCTCCGGGCTCTCCTTTTGAGGGACCTCCTCCTTCGTTCCCTCGTCCGGATGACCACCGGCTGCTTGCACCTTCTCGTAGAGACTCTTCCTCTCATCCTGCAAAGCCCTGCACAGACTTTCCAGCTTCTGGTTCTTGATGGTGACCACCTGCAGCTCCTTGTCCCTCACTGCTTTCTGCAGAGAACATTTCATATATACATGATGACAATAATCGTACACACTGAAAAGGAAAAATAATGTTATTTAGGAAAGTATTCCTTATGTCCCCTAAGTCGTGATATTCTGCCTAAAAAGTAGAATGGCTATATTTTCCTTTAAAAAATGAAATCAGCTTCAAAGCTAAGTGTAGTATGACTACAGTATATTATACTGTCCCCTTGTGGTCAAGGCATGCACATTAGGAAGAGCAACACAATACTCATTGAATTATTATGCTAAAAAAAAACTTTTTTTAAGTTTATTATTATTATTTTTTCAATGCATTCATAATGGGCGTCAATTCTACGCTGAATTTTGCTATTCGCAGGCCGGCCTATAAATCTTGTGATCTCATTTTGAGGCTGACATCTCCCGCCGCTTTGTTTGAGCTATAATGAGCATCACACATGCAGTACATCAGATGATTAGGGAAGAACAAAGGCAAAAGCCCCTTACATCCGTCGCCATGTCGACGAGACTCTTGCTGCAGCCGTCGAAGCGACTTTTCCATGATTGACACTCTTTCTCCAGCTTCTTCATCTTCTTGGCCATCTTGAAACACAGCAAACATGTTACGCGCCTAAAAATATCCTCCTCGCTTACTCCCTTTTCATTTCAAGGCTGCCATTCGTACTTTATCCATGTCCTGTTTGAAGCTGCTGTAGACGCTGTTACTTTTTGAAACGGTGCCCTGGATCTCGTCAAACTTCTTGGAGTACATGTCGAGCTGAGGAGACAGAATCAGTGTTATCATTCAAAGATAATAATAAAGAAAACAATGAAGGCTGGACATTAGCATCCACAGAAATAACAGAGATGTTGCAAATATTTTTTAGACACCGTTTATGTCTAACTAGGTAGTGCTTTCAAAAATAAGTAATATTTGTTTTTTTGATTGATTGATTGATTTGTATCAGGAACAGTATATATTAAGAAGCATTTCTGTAAATGTACCAGAATTAGCCAAAAGGCTATTTTTCATCTGCAGTCCTGAGACAGATCGTAAATGTCGCCCTAGTAAAATAAAAATATATAACGCATAACAATAACAATGCATTCATGAAAATATAACGGTAAGTTAAAATTACACTTTCCTAACAAAGCTGAAGACTTTTTTTTTTTTAAGTTACACTATTATGAAAATTGCCATACATATTATTGGGGGGGGGGGGATACTACAAGCTACTGATAAAAGTTCTGATAAAAAATTTTTTAGTTTTTTTTGTTTTTTTTTGTGTTTTTTTTTAAGTTGCAATACTACAAGTAGGCATGGGTTGATTACCAGTTTCACGGTTTTGTGTGGTTTTAAAAAGTCAAGGTTTCAGTAACTGCTAATATTAGCTGTCACTGGTAACAAGCTCTTCTTTTCTTTTTTTTGAGTAGACCTCTGAGCATGGCACAATATGATTGGCTGCTTGCAGAGTTGAGTAAAGGGGCCACCCATTGAAATTAATTCAATTGACTAGTTCTCTCCTTCTTGATGCAAACACAGATGGCTTTTTGCTTTGTGCATTGCAAAAAAAAAAAAAAGTGCCAGCGGGTACTACTTTGCCCTAAGGACATCATGACTAGCCCACAGGAAGGTTCTAAAAATAGCTCACACTGTGACTTACTAAGAAAAATGAAAACATTATTTGTTTTTTTTTTTACATTTAAGTAATAGCTAATAATAAATAGAGTCTACTTTAGAAATATTCAAAGTTGTTAAAAAAAACCTAACAGTTATTATTTCCATCCATGCTGCTGTGAGCGTACCTGTGCCTTCATGTCCACCTCATTCTCTTTCAAGAGTTTCGCTTGCGACTTGTACTCTGCGGCCTTTTGTAGCAGCTGTCGGGACATTGGCAAGGTTGAGTATGGGAGTACGGCACTAAAACAAAACGTCATTCCACTTGAAAAAGGCGACGTACGAGCTCCCTTTCCAGCTTGTGTTTTTCCTCAGCCTCCTTCAGCAACAAGTTGGCCTGAGTCAGCTTGGTGTCCAGAAGCTTCTCCTTCAGGTCACGATGCTTGAACACCTTCTCCAGGTTCTGCAATTGAAGGTTTTGCAGGTTAAACGTCTCGTTCAAGCCGAAACTAAGGTTGCAGAACTTCCTAGGTCTACATCCCATTGGTCAGGATTTAGGAAGGAAAAACAATCAGTTGAAAAATTAGTTTACCACTGTTAACATTTAATGTCAAAGACCTAATGCGAAGGTGATTCACATCTCAAGCTATTAGAATGAATTGGAGTCTTACGAGAAGTTTTCAGGATCAAAAGTTATGCTTTTCAAAATGAAAATTAGCCTCAGAGGTCACGTAGAAAGTCGTGCTTTTACGAGAAAGTTAATGTTATGAGGAAAACAATTTGTATTTTTTAGATTAAAATGACTACACTACTATTACTATAGTACTATTTTTTATTTTTTTTAGGTAAGTAGTCATGTTTAAAGAATCACATCGTACTGGTACAGATAAATGTTATAATGGTTGGGAATAAAGTGAGTTTTTGTCAGAATTTGTAAAAAGTTGCATGTTAGGAAAAAAAAGTCGTAATCATACAGGAATAAAGTCCCATTTTTGGGGTGGAAGTTGTATTTTCCAAGAAAAAAAAAAAAGTCTTATTACAAGTATAGTCATATTTTTCTATATCTGTCAAACAAAAATCTGCACAAAAAAAGTTTTTTTTTTCTTGATAATGAAATATTAATTGAATGTTGCTACTGTCTAAAAGTCAATCTTGTTGGAATAAAGTTTTTTAAGACAAACTTTTAAGTTAAGTTGCGTTTTTAAGAGAAAAAAAATCACTGCAAAACAAAATCAAATTGTATTTTTGAAATTAAAAAAAAAACAGATTTTCTTTCACAAAAAATTACAATATTTGGATAAAAAGTCATAATTGTAATTGTATTTCTTTCATTCATTTTTTTCCCGATAAAGTTGTATTCTGTAAGGGGGGGGGAATGTAATGTTATTGAGAAAAAACATTTATATTTCAAGTCATGACCTTGAGAGAATAAAGTCTTGTTTTTGAAGAAAAATGTCAATTTTATTTAGATTCTTCAACAAGCTGAATGTAATGAGAAAAAACAAATTGTGTTTTAAAGGAAAAATATCCACAAACAAATTTTAATATTTTGAGAAAGTCTAAATTTAACAAATAATTAAGAAATATTTCTTGAGATAAAAAGTTGGATTTTTTTTCAAGAAAAATATGTGGCAGGAATAATGTATAATTTTTGCATTAACTTTTTTTTAAGTTGAAATTTCCTTGGAGTGAAAAACTAGAGAAAAATGACATTTCGATACAAGTTATGATTTTGAGAGAAGAAAGTCATGTTTTGGAAGAAAATAAAATGTAATCTTACACAAATTCCTTAATTCATATAGATTATCTCACCGCAAAAAAAAACAAAAAAAAAACAGTATTGCTAGAATAAAGTTATATTTTTTGAGAAGCAACATGTCGTTACCATGAAAATATTCAGAGGTCCCATTGTATTAGACATATTTCAGTACATTACAGTGCAACAACTGCACCCACATATAGAATCAGGGTCAATGACATTGCGATAGCACGTTGGCCTTGAACGGGGTTGGCGTACGTAGGTTGGCGTACGTACCGCCTCCCGCTGGTCGTACTGCGTGATGAGGTCTTTGAGTTTTTCGGCCAGGGCGCTGTTCTCCTGGCACAGTTTGATGTTGCGGCTGCTGTGCTCCTCGATCTGGGCCTGGATGTCGCTCAGCGTCCCCTGGAAGTGGGTTGTGATCTCCTTCCGCTTCAGGTCGTCCTCCCGGCACCTCTGCAGCGTCTCCTCCTGCCGACAAGACATTATTTGGAGAGTTGGGGCGCAAGATGAAACTGGATTTGTTTGAACTTTTTTCAGGGTTTGTGCAGGGAAGATTATGCATTTTCTTTGTCTGACGTGGCTCACTGAAGATTTGAGTTAATTGATCTGGCCGGGGCACCTTTAAGGTCTTGTTGTGCCGCTGCAGTTCCCGGCAAAGTCCCTCCAGTTTGCTGCGAGCCAGTACAGCGCGACTGTGCTCACTCTGCAGCTGGTCCTTCTCTTTCATCACCTGTAGAAGCTTCTTCTGCAGAAACTTCAGCTGCTTCTGGTCGCTTCGGTGCTCCTCCAGCTGCAAGCACATGCGTAGCAGCGCACGATGTTGTCATCCAGACGCTTGCGCTCGGAGATTAAGCGCAGGATTAGTCCGGTTTGGCTCGCTTGCTCACGCGTGCGTTAAGTCTACTCACCAGCTCGGCGTGCTTCTTGATGGTGGCTTCCAGTTTCTGCTCGGGAGTGTCGAGTTTGGTCAGACTTTGCATGAGGAGCATGGCGTCTTTCCCTGAGCGGCAACAGAGGAGCTCAGATTTAGAGTTAATTCCTTCTAAATCACCCCCCCCCCAAATCTGAGGACATAAACTGTACTTTTCATTCAGTCCGTATGATTTGGATTCTTGGATATGGATCCTGATTGAAAGCATCTTGCATTGCAATTGTGATATTTTGTTGTTATGAGTGAAAGTTGATCAACCAAATTAGAGTGAAATCCGTTTCAAATGTTTGAGGTTTTGTTTTTCCTAGAACCAGATCTCAAATCTCGACTTTAACTTGATCCAGATTGGAAATATTAAATTCGTCTTTGGTTCGCACAGAAGCTTCACATTAAATTGATTCAAAGCAGTTTGACTAGAATCCAGGTTTTACATGTAAATCCAGATTTGAATCCAGATTCCAGATCTTGACAGTTTGATCAATTGGTTCTTGGATTATATCGAAGATACACACAAATTTGATCTATTTGTCTGTGTAAAACATTATTCCAATCCACATTCTGGATCCAGATCATGAAAGAAACATATCAATTTCTCTTTGGATCATGCTGATGCTCCAAACCAAATCAAAATCTTTGCAAAATATCTTGGGAAAAAAAAAAAAGATCATTCTTCCAGGCAAGCCACTGAGTCGATCTCAATTTGACTGTTCCGGTTGCAATCTATTCAATGACTTGAGAAAATCTGGAAGATGTAGAAAAAATATTGAAAACTTTCAAAACATTATTAGAATCTAGATTCCAGATTCAATTCTTGATTCCAAACAAATTCACTTTTTGATTTAGATCTATTCTGAAAATGATTTGAATCCAGATTTTTGGATCCACGTGACTAATGAAGTGTCATGTCATGATAACGAAAACTCTAATGATTCATGAATCCAGATTCCCGGCGGAAGTTGCAAATCACAGTGAATCGAAATATGTTTGTGTCAGCTGTACAAAACCTACCCAAGCTTTTGAGCATCTTCTTCTCCAGTTTCTGGTCCCGTCGGGTGTTGGTTTGGGCCTCCTCTGCGTCTTCCAACTCATCTGTTGCCTCATCGGCCTGATAGGTGCTGATGATGTCCTCCAGTTGCTTGCCCAGGTCGTCGGTCAGGTCCGCGTTGGGGTCGCCGACTGAAACCGCCTGGGTGCTCTCGACCTGTGTGCTGTTTTCTGGGCATGACTCCATCTTTGTTTTGGGTGACTGAGAGGCCATCGTTTATTGTCAGGATTCAACAAGCATGCAAGAATTAAAACACCAAACTGAAAGTTGAGCCGATTGTTTTACCTCAAAGGTTCCGCCATATTTAGAATTAAATAGGATTTAAAATTAAAAAGTAATTCAGTAAACACTGACTTATTTCTTCTGATTTTGAATGATTCGATAATCCAGACTTAATTTATAAATCATAGGGAAAAGGAAATCGGAACAAACTGGAAGTCAACTGGAAGTTCCGCTATATTTAAGATTTAGTAAGATTTATCACAAGAATATATATATTTAGTAAAAAAAAAATAAAAAAATGGATGTCTATGTTCTATGTTTATCTTCTGTGTTTGCTCACCAGTAATACTGAAAAGTAGTCTGGTAGTAATGTTGCACTTTCATTTTTCTTAACCAATTCTTACTAAATTGATGTGAAACAAAGTGCATGTTCTGCTTAAAAGTCACATCTGCATCTTTGAAAAGAAAAGATGATTCAAAAAGGTAGTAATTGTACAGCCCTGTGTGTGCAAACTCTTGTAATATTGTTCCAATCATTCATGTAGCATTTCATATTATATTGGTGTGAAACATGCACTTATAATTGTGGGTTTGTCAGATAGATTGATTAAAAAAGGTAGTGGAATGATGGAAAACAAGCAATAATGTTCCACAGAGTCCCAGTCGGTGAATGTTTACGCGCATAAAATTAGCGCAGCCTTCACGCTGCTTTCACAAGCTGAGCACATGGCACCTGTTCCAGAGCCACGGGCTATTTTAAGACCCTCTTTATATGGGCAAGACATTTATTTATTTCCTCCTAAACCCACGCTATTGATGGTAGGCAGTCGCGGCAGCTGCGTGCACAAAAAAAAAAAAAAGAAACAGCAGTGATTTGCTTTAAAAATTATATAAAGGATGCCAAAATCCCAAATATTGTAATGTTGTCACTATTGTGTAGTCAATGACAAATATAGTCATCAAACAAGCACTGTTAAGGACCAAAATGTAAAAACAAACCAAACAACGTGTGTAAGGTTAATTTCATGTTCATGCTAACACGCAAAAGAAGTCTTACCGGGACCGAGGGCCGAAGGGGGAAAGAGAGAGCGTGGAGGGGCTCGGACAGGCTGCCTGCCACCACAGATGCAACAGCTGTGATAAGACCACCTCAAAAATAGACCAACCCCCAAGCATGGGGAGGACAGGACAGGACGCTATAACCCCTCAAAAACAGCTGTCACCTTCTCACACACTGCTTGTCGACACTGTACGCTTGCTTGCCAACTCATGCGCCACTATTCACAAATATTTGATCCAGGAACTTGTATGAACATATTCCCTCTTCATTTTCAGAGCATTTAGAGTATCTGTATGATAGACTGGGTCAGGTAAGGGTTATGTTTAGGTCATGACCCTGAGGTCAAGTGTCTGTTTTGAACTGATGTAACCGGCATCTAGTTTCAACTGGTAAGATGTATGTGATGTCAGAAAGTTATGTGATGTCAAGAATCTGTAATCTCTTTACCTTGTCAACAGCCAATCAGATAATTCATGTCAGTCCTGTTACCCACATGTCTAGCCACAGCCAATCCGATCGATTCACTGTCTATTTAAGCCAAACCGAGAAGTGGTGTTTGTCTGATTATTCCTCCATTTCCCCGGAGCACCTCCACAGCCCAAGTTAGTTTTGCGTCTAGTTGTTATGCGACTAAAGAGTTAAAATCTTATTTGTGTCTGCATTTTTTGGGATCCAACCTCAGAACATAACAGTTTGTTTTGGTCCAATGAGATTTCAGCCACCGTGTTGCCAGGTCAATCTGGGCAGGGTAGATTGACCAACAGCGCTGGCCAATGAAGCTTTACTAAATATTAGTAATGGGACCGCTTCTTTAATCAATCCGGTTTCAAATTCTTCTTAGAGATGACGTTAGCATTTTTCTTTCCTGAGCAAAACCTGTTGCAACCGGGTTCAACATGAAAATACGTGGTGATGTGCGCATGTTTATACATTCGGAGCTGTCAAGTGTTAGGGATAGTTTGTATTTTCTTACGGAAATCACTGGACGCTAACCAATTACGGCCATAACACTAATTGTTCCAGATATTAAAAAAAAAAAGTGGATAATAGTGAAGCGCAGCTAGCAGACGGCTGGGGACCTTTCCAAGTCCGACGTTAGCCGGAAGCTAATGACTTCAGGCTAATCCAAATGCTGGTTGAAGAAATAGATCGCCACTGATAGCTGGCTTTGTATGTCGTGGAGAAACAAAATTTTGCTTTTAATGGAAGTCTGAACTTTCTCAATTTGTAGACAATATTTTTTTGGCTGATAAACTTCAAGGCTTTCAGAGGTATTTTACTCACGTTTCCAGCTTCATGCGCATAAACAATATTTGAGCAAGAAATGCTCATTGAGTTTTTCAATTTTAGTTTTCATTAACTATTTAATAACCTTGACCTATATCTCAGCAATTCCCTCTGAATTGACATCATTTGCGCTACAAGTTCAGCCAATAATTTCCCACAAATTTTGGAAGCCTTCATTTTCAGGTTCTGTCATTTTCATCCCTCCTCTTCAAGCGTTTGTGAAATAAATTGTCACACACACACATTCCTGGGTTAGAAGTATATTCTTTTAAAACAATTTTAAATTGAATGTGAGCACCAAATGATAATAATAGAACAGATCCCGCCCACCCACCACCACCACCACCTCAAAAGCATCAAAGAGGCACTCCATCCCCGACCAAGCAAATTTGACGCAAACAAGTCAAACGATGGATTGGCTACTGAGGCTTTTTGTCCTCATTAAATCTCAGCTGAGAGGTAAAGGATTTGTCCTCTTCCACATATGAGAGGCACAATGCACTTCTGTATGTATATATACTATGTGTATATATATATATATATATATATATATATATATATATATATATATATATATATATATATATATATATATATATATATATATATATATTCATGAATACATAATAAGAACCAAACACAAACAAACACAATCTGGGTACGTTAGGCTTTTCCCTTCACATGAGCGACCTGCTTTGACAAAAGAAAACGTGATCCAAATCTGCAAGACGCGTCGTTAAAGCAGTGCACCTTTTAAATATGATTTATGTAAACATGAACGCCATTCGTCAAATCTCTTCCTACGCAAACGCGGTGACGGTCCAATAAAAAGCTCCATCGCGTCGCCGGCATTTATCGTCGATACAAACAAGCCACGGTAAAAAGTTTTTCAGAATTCCAACACTGGCAAAAAAATCAAACGCGCATGTATGTACAGAGGAGAAGCGTTTGGCGAACCATCGCTTATGTTTTCCAGTAAATGCTGTCAACAACTACACAAGTAGGGATGGGCATTTGACTAGATTTCTTTAATATACGGTACCAGGTAAGGTGGTAGCGGCTGTTAGCAAATAAAAAAATAAAATAAATGAAAATTGTAAAATGTTTTAATAAAATAAATACATAAAGAACAAAAAAAATAATGCCTGCAAATGAAAATCTATCTGTATTTTTGTTTATGAATTTTCAATGACGCAAATTTAATGCAACACAGTTAGCATTAGAAATCATTAGTTTAGCTAAATTATTCAAGTTCATCAGTTAGTGTAAATGAATGCAAATGTAAAAAAAATAATAAATAATGAATAAAGCTTTGAATATAAATGTTGTTTTCTTATTATACATGGGGTCTTTAAGTTTATTCAAAAACATTGGATATGGATGACAAATAAATAAATAAATAAATGTAAATACTAACTATTATTATTGAATTGTATTTTTCTACTAGTTATTCATTTTAGTATTTAAATAGGAAATGGCAATTAAATATTTCCTTTACATGTTGTGTAAAGGGGGAGGCGGTGTTGCCAAATGAAAAAAAAAAAAACACTTTAATTTATGTGCTGTAAAAACAGAAACTTTTATCCTAATTTTTAAATTGAAAAAAACATTTTGGGTGGAAATATTTAAACGGACATAATACAACGGTCAACAAAATTGTTTAAAACATATTGTTATATAAATATTTACAAATTTCTATAAATTGTGGCACAAATTTAATTTGACAGAATTCACAATGATTAACTAAACTCGATTATTCAGGTTAATATTAATACAATATGCCAGGTAAATAAATGTAAGTGTAACAAAATAATAAATATTTGTTCCGCATTTATAACTTATTGTTTTTAACAGTGAAAGACTATTTAGCTTTGCGTTAAATTAAAATAAACCATTTGCAAACATCCGCTATAACTTTGACAACAACGATCAAAATTTTTGCATTCAGAATTTCAGATGGCACATTTTAACAGAATTCTCAACCAAATTCGATGTGATTGTTCTGCCCATCCCTAAACATTAGCTGCGACAAGTTTCTTGTGCATGTTTCCCTTGATCGCATTATATAAAAAAGAAGTGGAATGTTTCAAAAAGCGCCAAAAACCAAAATGTTTCCCTACGTCGTTCATTCCCGACGTCAAAATGTGACAAAGTGCATTGTGGGAACACGGCAACTACTTGTTATGATGGTCGATACAGAAGAGGAAAGAGAGCAAAAAGATATCAAAAGCAACGCCAGCATGGTGGCTCACTGCATAACTTGCATCACTGCTGCATAATCAGTACATATATATTATATTATATATATACCATATATAAATAGTAGTCAAATATTTACCAGTATCAATAAGTGCTTACGTCCTAATATATAAATACATATTACAGTAATTACATGTTGACTTCCTGTAATTTTTGTGCAATAGCAAATTCCATGCAAGATAAAAACCACAACATTAAGTAAAAGAAAACTGTTTTTTTTTCTTTTTCAAAAGATGAATCAAGCTCGCAAAGCTCTTCCTCGACCTTTTTAAGCATCCTCCAAAGCAAAATAAAGGCACAGACCCTCATTGCGCAAGAAGCGTCAAAATTTGGACCGTCTCATAGTACGCCCCCCCAACCTCCAACCTCTTTTTATTTTACCGTAAATATAAGTAATAACTGCGCCACTGTATCACACCTCGATATGAGTACATGAAACAACAGTCTATTCGCAGAGTACACGTACAATAAAATACACCGCGTCTAAGAAGGAGGGAGTGTAATACGGAAAAGGGCTTTTTTTGTACAGTAATCTATAAATATAATTTATGTGCAATTGTATGCAAACTGCTATGTCAAACAAAAGGCATATTAGCATTATACAGTATATCTCTTCATATTGCACCTTCACCCAATGATAATAATAGTTAATAACCGTTGCTCGTCCAGTCCAAAGAAGCCAAGAAGCTGTGTCGTCATATTGCCTCAGTTGGGACCCAATCAAGTAGGCGGTACCCCAAGGTCCTTGGATGGGAGCTCTTAATCAACGAAGGGTCCCTTTTGATTGTGAGCGAGGCAGTCCAAAGAGAGCTGGATTCCTTGTAGCGAAGAATCTCTGTCGTCATATTGCCTAAGTCGGGACCCCGACAAGTGGGTGGCGGCCCAAGGTCTCTAATGCGGGTCCTCCGTGTTGATCTTGAGCGAAGCGATGGCTATCAAGCATGTCTGGACGTTCTCCTCCTGTACGCCGTCCCTGATGCCCGAATCCAGACTATCCTGGTCCTCCTCCGCCATCTCGGCGGCCCGGTGGGTGGTTCCCTCCTCGCTAGGCGGGCTCGGCAGCACGACGGAGGAGGCGGGGGAAGGTGGCGGCGCCCGAGGGGTTCCTCCGACGGGAAGGATGGGAAGCAAGCTGAAGGCCTGCTGCTGAGAGTGGAGAGGGAGGTGGCTCAGGAGATTCTGGTGGGCACCACCGGTAGCGGCGTTGGGAAGACTGGAAATGCTCCTCTGCTCCTGAAGACACAAAAAGGCGGTAGAAACGCATAGGAAATCAGTTGGCCTAACAAAATAGACAGCGGACCTTAATTCAGCGGTGTCAAGTACGGCCTGTGGGCCAGAACTGACCCAACAGGGCATTCAATCTGACCCGTGAGGACAGAAAACAAGGTAATACGAAAAAAAATGTGCTACACACCAGTTCCATTTCAAAGGCTCCTTGTTGCTGAGCCATTTCGATCTTGGCGTGCTGTCGGCTTTTGTCGCTGCTGCCTCGCTGCTGGTGGGATCCACCCCGTCGTGGCGACACGGCCCTCAGCACTACCCGTTGCCTGCCCCGCACCGCCGACTCCCGCTTCCCAGCCATCTCCGCCCCGGGTGACGTGGGTCGCTCCGGCGCGACAGGAGGGGAAAGGTGCTGAATGGGCGAGAACCCGGGCGAGCTGGGCCTCAGCGGCGAGGCGTCCCACCTGGGAGAGCAACGACCCCGCGGGGAGAGCTCACGCCGCGGGGACGGGTACCGCAGACGGGAGGGGGACGGTTCCCTGATCGGGGACTCCCAGCCGGGCGAGAGGAGACAAGAAGAATACGGGTCGAAAAGGAAGCCGGCTTGATCTGGGGACAGAACACTAAGCGAGTCATCCTCCACCGTCTTGTCTCTCTGGTCCGAGCCCGGCCACCTGCCGGAGACTGTGACGGTGACTGGCAGGGATGCGACGCCGCTGCCCGGCTGCGGACTGGTGCTCCTGGAACGCAGCTTGGGTGTGGAGTCGCCCTCGTAGTCGTCGTCCTCTTCATCGTCCTCGTCGACATCATCCGCGTCTTCGTCCATACCGTCGGAATATTCTGCGTCGGAGAACTGATGTTTAGCCGTAACCGCCACCTCTGCCTTGGATTCTTGTGGCGTCTCGTCTACTTTAAAGGAAAAAGCTAAGCTTTAGCTTTGTAAGGTTTTTTTTTTCCACATCTTTTGTCACATCTTCTTACCATGTTCCTGTATCTCCGTCTCATCCATTGACACTGACACGCCCAGCTCTAGACATTTCTTCATATGTGCTTTCGACTTCATATGTTTCGTCAGGTTTCCTTTTCAGAGAACAGAAAAGAGACTGACCTCAATTTTGTGTGAGCAAACGAGCAGAAAGAAAAACGATGCGAAAACAAATCAGCTGATGCTGTAGGAGCTCGAAATAGATCCGATGGTGTTCCGCTGCTGCTGCATTTTCACGTTGTGATTTTCACACACATTTTTGGACTATTTTTTGGACTATCCACAGCAAACAGGACTCTTGAATCGATACTGACCTTTAGTTTTGAAGGCAAAGTTGCAGACCTTGCAGATGTAGGGCCTCACGTCTGTATGGGTTCGGATGTGTTTCTTGAGCATGCTGGGCTTCTTGCAGCGGATGCCGCACTCCTCGCAAATGTATTTCCCCCGACCTCGGCCGCGGACATACACGTAGTCCTCGTTGGATTTGTACCTGACAACATGAACAAACACAGTGAGTGGCAAGTACCTTTTTATACAGTGACAAAAGCTCCTGGTATACTGACCCCCCCTCGAAGATCTTGATGCGCGTCGGAGCTGTTTGGGTATTTGACGCCTCCCTCTCCTTCCACTCTTCCTTGGCAGCCTTCAGTCTGAAACTGGTGTCTTTCACCTTCTTGCCCGGGTTGACGTCCGCCTCCTTGGGCTCCGGTTTCCTCTGCAGCTGATTCGGACCAGCAAACGTATTGTTAACACGGGATGTAACGCGACTCGGCCAGTCACTGTTGTCTCTTACACAGCGTGGTTGGCAAACATGAAGTGCCAAAGCTGGGAATAACCCTTACTTTGCTTTCTTGTCTTTTTGTGGCCTGTGCGTGGAACATTGTGATTTCCAACTAGCTCTGGTGGTTGGTTAGCTCGTCTAGAGGTCAGTTTTCACAAATTTGTACAAAAGTATGAATACACCCTAGTATATTAGTAAGATACGCTAACAGGAAACATTTGAATGAAAACACTTATCTAAAAATTAAAAAAATAAAAAGAAAAAAATATTAGATGAAAATAAAAATTGGCTAAAAATTGACATTGGAGAAAAAATATTGAGACATTTTGACAAAGAAAAATATTTTTTAAATATGAAACAAAAAATAATAGAAAAATAAAATACTGTATTTTGACAATTTCTGAAGAAATGGAGTGAGAGATTTGTTGGGATATTTTTAGGACATAATAGTAATTATTTGATTAAATAGTTGGTTCATTGTTAAAAATTAAATGATAATAAATTTTTTAAAAATCTGAATGAATTTAAGATTTTTAAAAATGCATTTATTTTATATAAATATATACTTATAAAAAATATTTTATTTTAGGATTTGTTGTATTAGTCTTTCTATTTAATACGAATAAAGACTATTTGTATTTAATACAAATAAATACTAATGCAAATAAATCCTAAAATATTGTTTTTAATATATAATTCATAATTGATGAAATTGCTACTGCAAATAAGCAATTTTAAAAACAACTTTTATACAAGGCATAATCCATCAGTCTGTTTTAAAATGTTACCCTTGAGAATTTTTTATTTTTTTTTTAACTTTGCCTCTCATTAGGATTGTGCTACTACACCTACAGTAATTATTTGACTTGTGCCAGTCTCATTAGCAAAGTCCTGGTGTACAAAGCAAGGTGGGGTGGGCTTTTATTTAACCTCCTCACCTGTTCAAATGTCTGCCGCCACAGGACGAGGGATGAAACCAATTTCCCATTGCCGGGCTGACACATGGCAGCCATTGAGTAGATCAACTTGCCTCCTTTCTGTTTGGAGTGCAGCAGGGCCAGTGCGGCACTGGTGCTCAGCTCCGGTGGATTGGGATTGTGTGAACTGACGCGCCAGGTGGCGTAGACGGAACAGGAAGCACCGCCACCGCCTCCCCCTTCGCCGTCGTGTGAGCAGCTTGGCTTGGTGTAGCTGAGATAACACCAGCTCACACCTGTCGCAGTGCGAAGACTTGGAAAGGGGGACGGCGTCCCCCGATGCTCGGCCCCTGAGACCAGGACATCTCGGCTGAAGAGCGGCTGTGCCCCCGTGTCCATCTGCGCCCGCTTATCCGCGCCTGCTTCTCTGGGATACATAGGCGAGCTGGTATCCAAAGAGCTGCTCTCCATAGCGGACTCCATGCTGTGGTCGTCGGTCACTTTTCGAAGCGTGATAAACTTGCTCCTTTGTGAATCATCCTCCAAGTGGCACTTGCCCAGCTCCACTGCACTCAGCTCCTCCACAATTTGCCCAAACATCCTTTCCTCCTTCACACGCTTCTGCTGCTTGACTTCCATAAAGAGGTCTAGGCTGCTGGCAGGCGAGAGCATTCGTTTATTTGCGCCGCCGCTGGACGCGTTGGTGGTGGAGATGGTCCGGGAGGTGAGGGAGAGGGGGATGCCTGTCTTGAGCTTGGCCGAGGACAGGTCCAAGGCTTCGATAGAGACAGGATGTGTGGCGGGTCGATTCTGAGAGGCAGCTAACGCGGGGCTAACTCTGTCATAGTGATTGTCAAAGATCTGTGACACAGATGTGTACGTTAGACTGCCGTAGCTCGGCACGTGAGTCTGGATTCTCACAGGGATTAACAAGCCGGGATGCGGTGGTTGCAGGAGTATGTTCCCGGTAGAAAAGATTGGCAGTGTTGAAGGGGTGGCGCCGCCACAAAACACTTGCACGTGCGAGGCCTCGGTGTCCATGCTCAGTGACTCCTGGCGCACCAAGTTCCCCCTCCGTCTCTCCTTTGCCAGGTCCCCAGGTCTAACTTTGGATGTTGGATCGAGGCTACCATAGTCAAATGATACGCTGCGTACCTCTGGGAACTCCTTGCGCAAGTTGCAAGGCGCCTGCTCCGAGGAGGAGCGTCTCATTTCATGCTGCTGACGCTGATGGAGAACGGAGAGCGAGTGGCCACTTCCCGGCACAGCTAGGAGCTCGAGAGGCTTGCCAAATTCATCCTGCCTGGCCGGGGAAACTGGCTTCAGGCTCTCCTCCCTCTCAAAGGAGAAGGCGGAGCTGTAAGATAAGTTGCTGTCCTGACTGGGGCTGCGTGAGAGGCTGGTGCAGGCCGACTCGAAACTGGATTCCCCCGAGGAGTGCTCGATGTCGGCAAGGCGCAACCTTTTTTTCTTTGGGGGGAGTTTTTCAGGAGGAAACTGGGCTAAAGTTTCACTCCGCTGCGGCCATTGAAACTCTTCCACATGCTTCTCCGGCTCCTTCACCGGTACGTCCGGAGCTTTTTCCGGACTGTCGGGCTCCACGGTGACCCTGATCTCCGGTACTTGTATGTTGGACTGTCGCACTAGTTTAGCACCCAACTGAAAGGACTGCCTTAGAGTGCCATCACCCCTTTCCATCTCAAACGACTCTTCCATGGGCTGAAATGAGGAAAAGACCTCCTGCCTCTGTCTGAGAGTCTTGTAGGACTCTGACTGTTCAGAGTGAGGCCTGTTAATGAAGTTTGTGTGCTGGATAACCGAAATGACGTTTCCTAATGTTTTTCGGGCACCTATTTCAGGGCTGACTGATATGTCCATGTCAATCCTGTCCAGCTGTGTACTCAAATGCCCTTTGACGACACCGACCAGGCCATGGCCAACTAGCTTTGACTCATAATCTTTACCGGAGTCAAACATTTCTTCACACTGTTCGTGATGCGCCTCATACTGAGATGGCAAGTCCTCCTCTTCCCGCTTTTCTTTCCGGCGCTTCCGCGTGGTCAGTTCTACGGCATGCCTCTGTAGGTTCGCGCTCGGTGGATAATTGTCCGTTTCCAGTCCCGCAAGTGACATCTCACTTGTCTTCACGTGGCCTTCACTGTCCGTGTGGCCCTCGTGGGATGGCACCTCAAAAGCAGCTTGCCGCCGGAGTCTCCTCATGCCCCCATTGCTTGTTCTCTCATCGAATGAGTGGCTGCCCCGGAGGGCCTGGGGCATGGTCAGGCTGACCGCCGAGGATGTGGGCATGGAGTTGCTCCTGAGGAGTGTTCCCATGTCAGAGCCACTGTCAAACTGTGCCTCTTTTACCTCTTCCCTCATGAAGGACTTTGTATTTATTTTGATTGACTCAACTGTGTCCTTTTCCTGGGTGAAAACACGGGAAACTCCTTTCTCTGTGCATCTTCCTGTGTCACTGGAATCTGCGTTGCAAGCAATGTAAGTTGTGGTCTGCTTGGGGCTGGGCCTGTAACACTTTCCGAACATAATTTCCTGGTAGGATTTGGCATTAGCATTCGGCGGACTGGTCTGATGCTCTGCACTTTCAGATCGGGAAAAGTAGCCGGAATCCGTGCTGCCTTTACTCGACTGACTTGGAAGCGACAGATTATGTTCTGAGTCGCTGCTCCTTTTTTCCGACAGTCGAAGTGCGAGCCTTTGTTTAATTGTGCAAGATTGAATTGCGCGGTTAGCCTCAACAGTGGTGACAGGAGGGGCGTTGATTTCCGGGGGGTGGGATGAGCTGTCCTGAGTCGACGTCGACATTGCGGATGCTTTTTTGTGAGAAATGAGGTTGAGCACTTTGACGGCGGTGTGATCCGAAGCCTCCGCCGGGGAGTCCAGCAGCAGCAACGGGTCATTGAACGCATCGTCGTCAGTGTCCGTGCTCTGTTCGGCGTCCGAAAACAATTCCCCTTCGCCTTCGCCTTCGAAAGACCCCTGGTCCATGTTGACGTTGTGAGGGAACGGCGACGTTCCGGCCTTGACCGAGTGTGCGTGGGACTTCCGGTGTTTGTACAAATTGCTCTTGGTTTTGAAGGAGAACCCGCAGGGGACGCATGGGTAGGGCCGCTCCCCGGTGTGCGAGCGGATGTGTTTCTTAAGCACGCTGGGTTTGGCGCAGGCCCTTCCGCAGTAATCACAAACATACTTGCCAGGCTTCTGCGGTTTCAGGTCAGCCTTACCGCCAGCATCTGACTGCAGCTCCATCCCTGAATAGCAACTCTGTTGTTCAGGTGAACTGGGGGACTTCTTTTGTCTTCCAGCTGCTTTGGCGGCCTGCAGTGAAAACAACGAGACTTCAGTGTCTTGAGCTTGGGAGATAGAATCCTCAAAATTCAACGGCTTCCCCGAATCGGGCGCTTTTTTGGAACCACATGCATCTCTGGCCGGGCCCTCTTGCAAGTGCTGTTGCCACCCTTTGCCCTCCATTTCCGCTGATGGACTCCTACTTATTTTGGCCGCCTCGGGTGTGCATTTTTTTGGTGCGGCATCTCTGTCCTGACCTTCTGGAGAGCCTGTGGCAGTTTCGAGCGACTCCATGAATCCAACGTTGCGATCGTTTCTTGGGGATAGTATTTTTTTAGGGGTCAGTAGTGATGTTTACATACACGTGGGATGGCTCATCTGCAATAAAGGAAACAGAAAGTGGAGATTCAATGAGGATGAACACTTAGTAAATTTGCCAGAAAGATTGACTTTTTGCTTTGTTTTGAGAGCTCAAATTTGAGTTGTGATGGACCTTACACTGCCTCTTGAGTGAAGTGAAAATAAAATTGGAACAATTACGGTACCAGTACCAGTACAATAATGCTCTTGCAAGGAAAAGCACAGTTACTGATGCACTTTCCGCCATTTATTGTATGACACCAGCAGTCCAACACACGAAATGAGAATACTCGCAAAGAGCTGCTGTAGCAATAAATCATGCCCAGATGCTCACATGCAGACTAACCAGTCACTCCAGCTCCTGAAGTCACTCACTGACCTTGCCACGGGTGCTTTTCATTCAACAAGATTTCAAAATTTCAGTTCTAAAAGTTATTTTAATGTACCGTATTCTGCAGTCATCTGTCAAAGTGGGCCTGGCGGTGGTTCTTTTGACCGTCTGCCAGTGGGATTATTTTAGAAGTAATGAGCGACTTTTGATGGAATATTTTTTTTGACAACAGCATGTTTGGGTGGGTTCGGGTGGGATGGCCCCTTCTTTGCAGCCACACGTTTATCCAAATCCCAGATTTATTTAATGCTGTGGTGTCACTTCAGTTTGATTAACCACACAGCCCCTTGTTTAAATGACGCTAATGTAGCTTGCACAAAATGTTCTCGTTAAACTTGCAAGTATGACTCAGTATTGAAAGCTAAAAAGTCCAACGCACAAAATGAGAGTCGGATGTGCCAACCACTAGACCACAGAGCTGCCCACCTTAAATTCCACCATGTATGCACACTGACACCATTGGTTTCAGTGCAGTGGCGTATAAGAAATAGACATGCAGTAGCATCAACATCACCTCGTATTCCCTCACGTCTCACACTCGGCAAAGAAACGCCTCCCCTCATGAATTCTGGGAATTGGTTTAGCCTTAACACTGGAGGGCACGTCATCCTCCTCCTCCTCTTCCTCCTCCTACTCTTCATCCTCTCAGTATCAAATACGGTGTCCTCCCTAACGAGGTTATGTAAGATTATCTGGTTCAAACCCTCCGAGTTCCCCCTTAATGAGGACATCCTTTCTCTCTATATATATTTTTTTCATCTCTCCTTTGTTGGCGCACCACGGACGCACTCGGCCCCTCGCGATTCACCGAGGATGCAAATCCAAGGTGACTCGCCGCATGCGGACAGTCGTGTGAAAATAACAGACGTGGGAAGGGCGGAAAATGTGGGGTGCGCCAGATTTGAGTGGTAAAAAACATACTGCACGATACCTACTCGGCTCAACACACGCTAATGTTAGCTTAGCCTGTTGCTGTTCCATAGTCTCCATTTTGCTGTGACGCTCCGCTTTCTTGCTGGCCCTCAGTCTTCTCTTGAATAAAACTAGTCTCCTTGTGACTAGAAGTAAATAATAGGCTAGAGCGTTATACTCCGATGTGTTCAACGTAGCGCGTTTTTCACAATTTCCCATTAGCTTGGCTTAAACAAAAAATGTGCGCATTCCTAAGTTTCCTTTTAGTACGGCTTGATCTGTTCAACGGGATGTGATTTTTCATTTTCTCATTACATATTAGCGTGACTGGATCTAATCGATGTCTTCATTGTGGCATGTTTTCACAGCTTCCTGATAGCATAGCTTGATCTGGTTAGCATGGTAAGATGCGGTAGGTTTTTCATTTACCCATTAGTGTGAATTGATATGAAAGATATATGGTGAGTTTGTCATAGTTTCCTGTTAGTTCAGCTTCAGGTTTTTTATTTATTTATAGTTTGTAACTTCTTATTTATGTGGCTTTCTTGAACAGAAAAATTAAATGTGACATTTTTTGCAGTTTCGTTAGCATGGTTTTAGTTGACTGATGTATTTAGCACACTTTTTTGTTGTTACCCCTTGGTGTGGCTTGATTGGAAATATGCCTCAATGGCGGTGTTTTCACAGTTTCACATGCTAATTTTTTTTGCAGTTTTCAAAGTGCAAGTTAGCAAAGCTGAACCATGTGCCCTTTTTGGGGGGGTTCTTTTCTCTCGCGGTTTTGTTTAGTAGCCTTGTGTTAAATCTGGTGTTTTTATTGCAAATGCCATTAACGTGGCCGATGATGTTTTCAATACGGTGGGTTTTTCGCAGCTTCCCCTCAATCCAACTTGCTGTTAGCATTCCGAGTGATGCATTCAATCCGGTTGGCATAGCTTGACCTGACTAATGCGGCAGGTTTTTTAAGATTTTCTGTTGATGTGAGTCGAAGTTTTGGGATTGTTTTTCACAGCTTCTCATTCGCATGGCTCAATCCAAGTGGTGTTCAACGTAACATGTTCTTCATCTGGTTAGCATGGCAAGATGCATTCATTGCTTTGTTGTTGTTGTTTTCCCCAGTTACCCTGAACTGGATGTAAAAGACTGTTGCAGTTTCAACTGACTTCAATTTAACAGTTTTTTTTTTTTTTCTGAAGTTCCCATTCGTGTGTCTTGATCCATTCGATGCATTCAATGCATCATTTTTCCACACATTCCAAATTAGAATGTAGCTAAACTCAATCTGCTTTATGTGTCATTTTTCAGACAGCTTAGTGTGACTTGATGCGTTCATTGCGGTGGGATTTTTTATTTTCTCGTGGCATTATCCAACTGATGTGAACCAGTCCAGAAATACATGCGACATGTTTTTGCAGTTTCAAAGTGTTAAACAACGCACCGTAACTGAACTGAACGAGTGGAGCCGAGTCGGTACCATGCAGTGGAAAAGCAGGTTAACACAACATTCTGGGGTGGCGTATGCTTGGGGGGGTTGGGTTGGGGGTGGTTTGGAAGCTCCCTCCTCAAGGTCGATCTGACCTCATTGCTTAGTTTCCATCCCTCTGAGGTCCTGAAAAGACGACTGCGGCGTATGCCAGATTAATCCCGTGTTCCGGCGCACGCACACAAAGACGCCGACGCATGTTGTCGTGTTGCACCTGTGCAACAAATGCATGACACAGCAGCGGTGTGAGGCGCAGGTGGGTGGGAGGAAAAAAAAATAAAAAAGAAAGAAACACTCCGTCCCTTTAAACGCTAGCATCCATAAATATCACAATGACATTCGCACGCATGCAGCCCCCTCCACATGATCCTCATACAAACCTGACATTTCAACCCCCTCCTCTCCTTCCACGTCCCGCATCCTCGTTCCTCATCCCGCACGGTCCATTCCGCCTCCGCCGGGATAGGGGGAAAAAACGCGATGGTAAACGTCCCATCAGTCCGGAGCGGCGGCAGTAGCGTCGCACATTCGGAGCGTTCTATTGATGTGAGCCAGTCACCAGAGAAAATACCCAAGCATGACGTGCAGACCCGGGAACAAAAATAGCAAAGGGGCCCTGGGAGGGATTACACAACGGCCCACGTTTCAGGGCGCTTTTCCTCTCCCGCTCTGGCAGCTCACTCAGGCTGGGTAGGAGGAGGAGGAGGAGCGAGAGGGGAGGGGAGTCAGATGTCATGATCATTGTCAGAAGCTGCTCTCCATTCATCAAGAACTGAGAACCTCCCTTCAAAAGGTGCTATTCAAGATGGCGTATGGCGAGGAGGAAGTAGGAGGACGGGAGGGGGGAAAAAAAGCCTTGTGGCTCTTTTGTGAGGCGCTCGGAGCTTCCCGTCACGACGTCCTCGGCCTCCATTCACAAACGAGGAGAACCATCGACGTCGTGACGAACCGAGCGGGGGCACAATGCCGCCAGATGATGTGCAGCTGCGCGCCGCATCCTGAGTTTGTGTGCCAGCTTCTTCAAACCTCAACACGACAGTACAGTCGCCATATCCCCCACCCCCACCCCACCAGACTTCAGTTCCTTTGAGTTTCATATAGAGAGAAATATACACACAAAAATGTGAGCACAAAGAAGACTTATTAGTTTCGCCAAATCTTCCATGCTTCGCCCACGCGCGATGGCGAACACTCAAATTCTTCACAAGCGACAGTCAGCCATCTGTCAAGTACACATGGCGAAAATTCGGTAGCAATCCGACAAAAATCCCTCCCAAGATCTTGTTTTTGAAGTACTGGTGAAAATGTGCACTACGAAACCAAAATAACTCCAAATTGGCCACTTCAAACCAAAATGTTGTCCTTCGTGAGACATTTTTGTCGGCCTACGTATGACAGACATGATTACAAAATGTCACGTTGCTAAGGGAAACTATCTTCAGCAGTTGAATTTTGACAATAGAATTGACAGTATGGGTGCTACTGAACCAAAATGGCTGCTTCTACAAAATGGCTGTATTCCTGTGCTGTCTCAGGAATTACTTTGGTGGGTTTATTCATGATAGACATGTCTACAAAATGTCATGTTTTCTAAGTTAAACAGTCTTATGTTTTCTTTTCCAAACATAAACTCCAATTTATTTATTTATTTATTTATGTTTGAGTGATGTTAGAAGCAATGCATAAATTATTTCTCAGATTATACTTGTGATGCAGTTTTGAAAAAAATGAAGAACAAAAAAAAAAACAGGGCAGTGTTTCCCCCAGTGCTTTATAAGCCTGGCGGCTTATAAAGCGAATCCAATCGTTGCATTTTGAAATGTTCTTGAATCACACTCCCGTATATCTATATATTTTTTAAAAAAAAATGCTATTCATGACAGTTTTATCGTAAGGCCATCATACTGTGGACGACACATCAATAAATATCAGATTATTTTTTTTTGTGTGTGTTATTATGGGATCGTTACTGCACTCCTCGGCTAAGTGGCCTAACAAGTGGAGAATGCCAAGCGTGTGTATTGAGAGGAGCACCTCAGGGCGCTATTCTTAGTCATCGAGCGTGGAACAAGTTGGAGCTCGCTTGTGGCTCCATTATGCAGCATAGGACTGGGGGAGTCGTGTGTGGGGGGGTGAAGGGGGGAATGGCTAATACAGTCAAGGTCGAGCCGCTCGTCGTCTATAAATACAAATGCTCCCTCTCGGGAGGATGCACACTTGCTAGGAACAGCTGAGCGGGATTCCATGTTGCACCCCACCTCCCTAAAATGAGCACATGACAACACAGTGGATGACGGGGGGGGGGGGGGGGGGGGGGGGGGGGGGTTATGAATGGAAGGTTTGAGGGTTCCTCCCAGGCCAGTCACACACATCATACATCATTCAGCTTCATCCTTCCGCCGCCACCGTCTCTTTAAAATCGAAAAATAAGCTTGACACCTAGTGGTGCGTCGCCATGGCAACAGAGTCTGCCACAATGGCCCAGCTTCCTGTCGGCATATATAATTACCAGCACACGTAGGAAGTAAGTGTGAGGATGCGGCAGGGAGGGGAAAAAAAAAGGCGTAAAACGGCATTCAAATCCCATTTTAACAATGTTGACATTAGCATATGTCATTGATTACATGTGTGTTTGTCAGAATAAAACTATAATAAAAGAAACATACTAAAATTAAGTACAATGTAAAAATGTTTTTTGAAAATTAGCAATTTTACTAATGGGATGTACTTTGTACTATGATCATATTTCTAATAGTATAGTAAAATATTTGGGGGGGAAATAAATTATAATAAAATAGTCAATGTTACTATTTATAATTATTAAAGAGTGGAGATATATAAATGTTATAGAGGATATACTTTGTTTACATTATTTAAAATTAAGATATTAAGGTATCCATGCACTACATTTTATTATGAATTTTGACTTTAAAAATAAGGAATAATATCTAAAACATTTTTGTCATTTAAAAAAAAAATAGGAGCAGAATATGAAAAAAGAAAATTCCAAATGTTTCAACATAAAAAAAATCATATCTGTGACAGATTTTAATGTTTATATAATGAAATATATAAAAATAAAAATGTTGAAATGTCACGTAACAATATATTTTGTAGCTGTAACATTTTTACTATCTATAATCTACATCCATATATATGTTAAAACTATACAAATTAAATACAAAATTATGTGACTTATTCATTGTTTAAAAAAAAAAAGTGAAGATATTTTGAAATGTGTATTAGGTATGAAACTACACATAAATATTAAATCTAAGAATGTATAAATTTATATGTAGGCCTATACAGTACATAGATATAAACATCAATCAAATAGTAATAATAACAGTAAAGTAAAATTATCAAAGCTATTCATTTGATAAAACTATCACATCCAAAAATTATTCAATCTTATGTAGTTTTCAACGTAATTGAAAAGAAAAGCGAACATACCACCATATTATTTGCAACACGTTTGAATACAAAATTTGGATCAATACAGTATTAAATTTTTTAAATAAATCTACAAATATCTAAATTGTTGAATTGTTCGTCCAATTCAAACATGGCTTCTTTTGCATGGTACTGTCGGATCAGCTGTCATGTGCCTGCCTATATGGGGATATCCGGCTCACAAGTGCGCGTGTGCGCGCGCTTTGCTGTTGTTGAGGTGGGGGAAATGCATGGACCCGAGAACCCCCTTGGTCGCCCCCCCCACCCCCATCTGCATGTCATGGAACATTTGCAGATCAGGGACCTCCCCCCGTTAAAAAGCGTGCGGCAGCGGGGAGGGAGCAGACACAACGCCCCCCCCCCCCCCCCCCCCCTCTCAGGTGACAAACATTGTCCCCCCTCCCCATTTAAGACCCCCCACCACTAGCAGCCTAAATTCGGATCGGAACAACCGTTGCGCCAAAAAAAAAAAAAAAACAGCATTAAAAAAAAAATAATAATTAAAAAAAACGGTGGCGGATGCTTACCAGGTGTTAGACGGCACCCAGGTAGCTTCATTGGACCCCCGGGTTGACGGATGTACGAGACGGGGGGGAGCGCTGAGGATGCTGTCCGGGGGGGTCGCTTTCTTTTTGGAGTCGTCCGAGATGAGCTTGGAGCGTATCCTTACGCCTCCTCATGGATGCAGTTCATCCAATTGCCACTAGAGGACGCCAAAAGCAGCTCACAGCTTTTGATTCAAAACAGCAGCTATTCAAGATTCAAAGCCCCTCCCCCTTGAGAAAGTTAAAGCAACACAGATATGCAGTCGTAGAGTTATAGAAAATAGTTGGACATTTTGACACAAAAAGTTGTACGTTTCAAGATTAAAGTCATAGTATTACACCATAAATTGTATTCTCTTCAGGAAATAGTTGTGATTTTCTAGGAAGAAGTAGAACGTTTTCAAGATATTAACTTTTTTATTTTCAAGATTATGGTATTATATTACAAGAATAGTGTATATTATATTTTCAACAAAAAATTTTAAAGTATATTTTCAAGAACAAAGGCATGAGATTTATAGGAAAAAAATAGTTATATTTATATTAAAATTTTAATATATACAGTGAACAAATATTTATTTTATTTTTTTAATTATTTTGTAAAAAAAAAAAAAAAACTATATATATATATATATATATATATATATATATATATATATATATATATAAGAAACGTATATATTGACCCAAAAACAGGATTTTTTTTTAGATGAATTGTTAAATATGTAATCTTAAGAGGATAAAACAATATTTTTGAGGGAAAAAATCTATATGATGAACTTTTTCAGAAAATGTTAATAATTTAGTAAAATCTGGAATAATTCCAAGATTACAGTCACAATATACAAAAATAAAGTTGTCTATTTCAAATCCAATTAAACTTTCATACATTAAAATGCAACTCAAGGTGTAAAAAATACATTGAGGAAAAAGTTAAATATACACTCAAACAAAAAATTGTTTTCCATCTTTTATTTAAAGAGGTAATAAAAAAAATAAAAAAAACACACACACACAAAGGCATTCACCCAAGAAGCATTTTCAGCTCCTTGTGGTGATAAGCAGTTCATTTCAGCAGTTCACTGCATCCGCAATCAGGCACCGTCGTCTTGTTCACCTGGCACCCGTCAGCTTGAGGGTCCAGGCCCACTGGCATGGCATCTGGCTGATGGACAGCTGAGGCAGGAAGACCCGGAGACCACGGGGCATCACGGGCTCCCACTGTACGGATCCGTGACCCAAGAGCGCCACCTTGTTTGGGAATTTTTTTCCCAGAACAAAAAACACAGACCACATTTTGAAACGTAATTGCCGACTGTCAAACAAGAAAAATCAATGTGAGTGGCCCCGCTTCCCAGAAAACTAGAGCGGAATCCTAGAAGGCATCTTAATGAGTCAGCAGAAGCAGCGTGAGCACAAGGGCCAGCAGGTGGCGGCGGGTGGGCGAGGATGACGGAATTCTTTCAACACCAGACGCCCACAAACAAAAGCTGGCCACTTGATCACTTTATGCGCGCTCTTCATTTCAATCAAGATTAGCGTGATGGGGATGGACCCCAAAAAGCTTACCTGAGTGAGTCCCGGTGCGAGCTCAGGTTCACCGAGGAGTAAAATTCCGTCAGCTGGCCATGAGAGGAAAACGGCAAAGACTGCGTTCTGCCGCGGTCTGGACGTGTACCAGACGCCGGATGTGAAGGCGTCCTTCTGCGCCCGCCAGGCGCTGCTGTTGTAGATCGCCTCGCCGTTCACCCCGAGCCATCGGCCAATCTGACGCAGGCGCTCCTCGAAGATGGGTGCGATCCTCCCGTCTGCTGTGGGGCCCACGTTCATCAGCAGGTTGCCACCGCAGGACACCGTCTCCACCAGTGTCTGGAGGAAGACACAGTAAAAAGGCTCAGTCATCTAAGAAGAAGACACTGGCCAATTTGGTTCAAAGTGGCTATTTCAGGCTAATTTGGCCTATTTTCCTCTTTAGGTCAGATCTTGACCAAATGTAGCCAAGGCTATTGTGAGTAGACCCACAAAAAAGTCCGCTAAAATCATGCCCAAAAAGATACAGGAAGTCTGCCATTTTAGTAAAAAGCGGCCAGTTTAGGCTCATTTTTGCCATTTCCTCTTTAGGGCAGATCTTGACCAAATGTCTTCAAAATTCAGCCAGCCCCTGATGCCAGTTTTCTTTAGCAACAAAAAATTTAGTAGCCAAGGCTATTGTGAGTAGACCCACAACAACAACAAAAAAAAAGTCTCTTGAAGCCATGCCCAAAATGACACAGGAAGTCTGCCATTTTGGTGCAAAGTGACCATTTTAAGATGACCAAGTGTTTTGAAAATTCAGCCCGAGGCCTGTTTTAGTTGGTAACAGTAAATGTGGTTGGCATTGCTATCAAAAGCCTATTTAAATAAAATTAAGAAACCAAGCCTGAAAACGTACAGGAGTTCTGCCATTTTGGTCTGAAGCAGCCATATTAACTCGGTAGCGTCCTGTGGATTTTTTTTCCCCTCGCATTTAGCCCTCAAAGCCAGATTTCCTTAGCAATATGAAATTAGGTAGGGATATCTATAATTGGCAGATCCACAAAAAAAGTCTCAAGTTTAAATGTCTGGAAAAAAAAAAAAAGAAAGTCTGTCATTTTGCAACTTGGGCTCTTTTTTTTTTTTTTTCAATCATTCAAATTTAATTCAGTCCCCAAAGCTAGTTTCTGTACATGAACTTTGGTAGACATCTTTATCATGAGTAGAGCCACAAAAATAAGTCTCAAGAAGCCATGCCCGAAAAGATACAGGAAGTCTGCCATTTTGGTTCAAATCTGTCATTTTAGTGATCTCCTTCAAAGAAAAACTTGTAGTGATTTCACACGACATATTCACCGCCACAAGCTCCTCGATGGTGAGGTAGTCGGCGAGCGGGGCGTTGCGCCTGTAGCCCCACGACTTGGTGTCGATGGTCATGCAGTTTTCCCACTTGTGTGGCAGCAGGTGACCTGGTTGGTAGCGGTCGGCACAGGTGTAGTAGCCGCCGTGTTTGCAGATGGAGCCCAAGCCCCATCGGTCATTTGTCACCACCGTGTCCCTCACTGGACTGCGGGTAAAGGAGGAAAAAAGAAAAAAAAAACTACTAGGATGATGATTCTCAAAGTGTGGTACTAGTACCACTAGTGGTACATGGGCTCCCTCTGGTGGTGTGCAAAGGTATTACTGCAGTACATTTAATTTATATTTAACATTTACGTGCAATGCATTTGTATTACATTTTTAAACTGACTGACTGATGACTAAAATGTTTACCTGTCGTTGTAGAGCCAAGCTAGGAACCCGGTGCTGTTCCAGTACTTGTCCGGCGCATCCCCGTCTCCATCCGACCACAGCACGTCGGGCTTGTACGTCAGCACCAGCTCGTAGAGTTCAGGCAGACTCTTGGTGACGGCGAAGCGGTTGGTGGCGAAGCGGTTGGCGGCGTCCTGCAGGAACAGTGGATGAAACCACTCGAAAAGCGAGTGGTACAGGCCCAGGCGCAGGTCACCGTGAGCGCGCACGGCGCTCGCCACCTCCGCCACTAGGTCGCGCTTGGGGCCTAAATCCACGGCGTTCCAGTTCCACGAGGTCTCGGAGCCCCACAGTGTGAAGCCTGGGGATGATTGACAGCTTAAATTGGCAAGTGTAGCATGTTTGCTAGCAAGCTAACATCAGTACAGGCTTACATTGATTACCTTAGAGCAGACAAAAGATGGCCGCATAGCCGTTTCAGACCCTGCATTCACGTCAAGATTTTTGATGGATTCGGTTTACTATGTGGACGACCGCATAGCTTTATCGAGAGCCTGTATGTTTTATCTGTGTTTAGATTTTTGATGGAGGCAACTGATTGTGGTCAGGAGCCTGCATTTATCAGAATTAGTTAAGATTTTTGATGGATTCAAACCATTCAACCAACAATATGCGGACGCCCGCATAGTTTCACCCACGGCATGCATTTATCAGCATTTGAATTTTTTTTTTGTGGCTCAAAACACTGCAGGACCTTCGTGGTGTTTTGTGGTCAGCACGATGTACTTGGCTCCCGATGCGGCAAAGATGTCCGTCCATTCTTTGGCCTTGAAGAACTCGGCGGTAAAGTGGGGTGCAAAGTCTTGATACCTAAAGTCGGGCGGGTAATTCTTCTTCATGAAGGTCACATACGGCTGCAGCTTTTGCCCCTGCCAGTACCACCTGCAAGATAAGGGAAACACCACTAGGTGCAGTTGCGTGCATCAAGGGATCGAAGAAGAGGAGAGATGGCAGGAGGGAGACAGGTTGGAACTCTGCCTTGTTTTTTCTCTTATGCTGATGAAGTTAAAATTAAAATTTTGAAGAACAACAATAAAGAATGTCATTATTTACATGTTCAAAAAGGAGTAGGAAGAAATACAATAATTTATCTGATCCTACGCCCGATTAATTCTTTCATATTAATGTACTAATAAATTATTCTTATCTAATAACGTAACATTTACATAAAAATGACTATTTAAATAAAAAAATAAAAATGAATAATGAAAGATGAGCACGTTATGAACAAATAGGTGGCAGGTTCCATCTGAAGGTCCAACACCTCACCCATACCGTCTGGCTGGGGTGGGGGTGTACTGTGTAGACTACAGTAGTCCGGGAGAGGTGCTACAATACCTATTTTTACATTTTAAGAAAAATGTTAGTTTTACTCAAACGGCTTGTATTTCTGTTTAATAATCATTTTAACCCTTGTGCCTTGGAATCAGTGACACCCTCTAAGAGTACATTTTAGCCAAATAAGTAATTCTACTTTGAGGTGTGATAACTAAGTCAATTTTTAACATTTTTTTTTATTTCAACCACTCAAAATGTTCATTGGCATCAGAACTATCCATACATATGAAGTTTTTTTTTTTTTTTATGTATTCCCCCCTCTTAGGACAATACAAGCCCAAAGAATGGACTATGAAGAAAACGAACTGTGCTGTATACATGTATAAAAAATAAATAAAAAATTAATACTACATATGACATAATTAGAGCTTCGAATAAGGCAATAAGTTATAACAACAATTTTTTCAATGCATGCCAAATTTTTTGACAATGGCAATTTAACTCAGAACACCCTCGAAGAGTAAATTTTAGCCAAATAAGTAATTGTACTTTGAGGTGTGATAACTAAGTCAATTTTTAACATTTTTTTTTATTTCAACCACTCAAAATGTTCATTGGCATCAGAACTACCCATACATATGAAGTTTTTTTTTTTTTTTATGTATTCCCCCCTCTTAGGACAATACAAGCCCAAAGAATGGACTATGAAGAAAACGAACTGTGCTGTATACATGTATAAAAAATAAATAAAAAATTAATACTTCATATGACATAATTAGAGCTTCGAATAAGGCAATAAGTTATAACAACAATTTTTTCAATGCATGCCAAATTTTTTGACAATGGCAATTTAACTGAGAACACCCTCGAAGAGTACATTTTAGCCAAATATGTAATGCTCCTTTGAGGTGTGATAACTAAGTCAATTTTTAATATTTTTTTTATTCCAACCACTCAAAATGTTCATTGGCATCAGAACTATCCATACATATGAAGTTTTTTTTTTTTTTTATGTATTCCCCTCTCTTAGGACAATACAAGCCCAAAGAATGGACTATGAAGAAAACGAACTGTGCTGTATACATGTGTAAAAAATAAATAAAAAATTAATACTTCATATGACATAATTAGAGCTTCAAATAAGGCAATAAGTTATAACAACAATTTTTTCAATGCATGACAAATTTTTTGACAATGGCAATTTAACTGAGAACACCCTCGAAGAGTACATTTTAGCCAAATATGTAATGTTCCTTTGAGGTGTGATAACTAAGTCAATTTTTAATATTTTTTTTATTCCAACCACTCAAAATGTTCATTGGCATCAGAACTATCCATACATATGAAGTTTTATTTTATTTTTTATGTATTCCCCCCTCTTAGGACAATACAAGCCCAAAGAATGGACTATGAAGAAAACGAACTGTGCTGTATACATGTATAAAAAATAAATAAAAAATTAATACTTCATATGACATAATTAGAGCTTTGAATAAGGTAATAAGTTATAACAACAATTTTTTCAATGCATGACAAATTTTTTGACAATGGCAATTTAACCCAGAACACCCCCCTCGCAATTATTATAGCCAAATATGTAATGCTACTTTGAGGTGTGATAACTGAACTCAATTTTTTTTCCAACCACTCAAAATGTTCAACTGTGTTGTGACTAGAACTAAATATGCCCTATATTGTGTATGTATGTGGAAAATGTCATACAATGGTTGAAATGGTCAGTCACAACTATGAAGAATTTAGAGTGAACAGAATTTATGTAATTAGAACAATCAATAATAACAATAATAACAACAATAACAATAACAACAATAGATAACAAATTTCTATAACTACTTTTTTTCAACAACTATAACTACAATAACTACAACTATACTATAACTAACTAACCAACTAACTAATAACTACATTTTTTTTTTTAACAGTTCAAACAATGTCTCTTCAAGTGGGCGTTGCAAATTGCAACTCCACATTTGGCACACGAGTGTGACGCCTGCAGTTTTTTTGTGCACAGCCCGCACTGGCGCCTTCTCCTCAGTGGCCTTTCTGGGGCAGCTGCTGTACCATGTACGTTGGATTGTGCGTTTTGCATTCTTCTCTCGATCTCCGGAGTGACGAGCGCCTTTGCCACCTCACAGAGAAAGAGCCGTCTTTTATACAGCTTCCGCTCATTCCAGGTTGGCTCCACATGTGAAAACAGGACATAAGCGTTGTATGATGATACGTCCAGCATGTGCGAGAAAAGGCACATGGGCCACCTCAACGCCCGCCGGCGGGAGGAGTAAGTGCCACAAGCCTGCAAAAAAAAAAAAAAAAAAGACAATAAAAAACATCAGATGACATCAGAGAAGATAGCTGTGATATAAAGCTTTGACCAAAAAAAAGTATTTATGCTTACCTGGTCCAGGTGGTCCACTGCACCCTTGCATTTATTATAGTCCAGAATAATCTGAGGTTTGTTGCCTTTTCCTTTGGTGACCACTGGCTCACGATGTTTAGAGCTGAGCACAAGCACGTTTTTGCTTTTTTTTGGCATATATGACACAATTGTCATATGCTGAGTGAATGCAAACAAGCTGGAATGAAATACAAATAAAAGTTTATTCATATAGCACTTTTCATAAACAGAAATGCAACAGCCAGATTAGAATACAACAGAAAAAGAAAAAACTCACCTTGAGAGTGGCTGCCGAGTTGCACACCTCAGAAGTGCTGGCGGGAGCTCCTTTTTATTTTTCCTCAGTGTGCCCACGAGTGCAATTTTTTTTTTCTCAACTGTTCCGCCAGCGGAATGGATGTAAAAAAATTGTCACACGGAACTGTGTGTCCCACATAGGGGTTGCACAGACGGAGCACCACGTTCATCCCAACGTTTAGAGTACGTGGGCCCCCTGGCGGCTTTCCCGTGTACACTTCCAGACTGAGTGCATACGATGTTTCCACATCACAGACAGCCCACACTTTGATCCCATATTTGGCCGGCTTTGAGGGAATGTACTGCTTGAACGAACAGCGACCTCTAAAGGAGACAAGCTGTTCGTCCACACAAATGTCCCTTCCCGGGTTGAACAACTTGGGGAGGATTTCAGTCCATTTAGCCCACAGGTCGGATATCGGGGACAGTTTATTGGGTTGTCCAGGTGTACGCTTTGAACTTGTGTTAGAAGTAAAGCGACTGATGTCTCGACCAAATGAGAGTGCACGATTTCAAATCGTGTGTGCACTGTACACGCATCCACACAACTGTATAATTTCAAATGACACTAAACTTCAGTCAGTAACTTGTGCAATTCAATGTTCCTGCAAGTTACGCGCGTGCACGAGCACCCACGAAGGTGCACGAACATCCACGAGGATGCACGAGCATGCAATCCGGAGAGAAAACAGTTTGTACAAGGAGTGGGATTGCAAGGAAAATCATTAATTGTCATCTACCGCCACCTGGTGGATTTGGGGTGCAAAATCTTTCTCATGCCCATGGCACCGTCGAGGAATGTCCATAGAAGGATTTCATGCAGAAATCACGGAAATTGCAATAAAATACATGCAGTGTCCAATCGGTCCAAAAATGTCACTTATAATGTACATTAATGTTACGCGGTTGGCTAACGCCGATTCCAGGGATATTATAATAGTTATCTCCCTCATGCAATGGCTAAGAAATGTTGGCACACTCGCATTTTGACGGTCCCCCAGTTTTCCAAAGTCGTGGCTCATTTTTTTTGTTTTTTGTTTTTTTTTTTGTTTTCCCCCTGCACAATCAACTCCTAATTTACATAATTGGCTAAGCAAATGGCACAAGGGTTAAGCAATGATGTCATTACCAGAGCTCAAGCCGTCAAAATTACGGCTCGGGCAGATGTAATGTTTTCAAATTTCTGATAGACAGAGACATTTGTCATGTTAAAGCAAGGTTAAGGATTTAGACTTAGAGTTTTATATCACATCAACAGTGTGCTCCGCCGAAGTCTGCCGGCACCGGAAGGTTGAGTCTTTTATGAAATTGAATGCGGAAGTGCTGCGTGCATATAGTCCATAAAGGTGAGTTGTCTCACTTTATTTGAATTTAATTTCGATTTCAGTGTGTAACTTTAAAAACTGGGCAGTAGAACCCTCACCAGAACCACTCGCTCCCGAAGCTGGGCACGGAGAAAACGCCCCAGTGGATGAAGATGCCGAACTTTGCCTGGTCGTACCACTCCGGCAGTGGCCTGGAGTCGATGGAGTCCCAGTTGGGTTCGTATTTCGCTTCGGTGACGCGGATGAACAGCAGCAGACAAACGAGGAAAGACGCAGCGGTTAACGCCGACATATCAATTTCATTAACTCATTAAATTGAGTTAATTGTAAAAGAAACATTTAGCCGTCCACTTCTGGTCTTGTAAACAAGGAAGTGAAAGCGGCCTTACATGATGACGTAACCGCTGGGTGTGTTCGATTTATAGTACAGCAATTCCAAGGAAATGATTTAACTTGAAGGTCGATAAGAGCACCGCCCTTGTGGGAGACTCCATGTATAAGTCCAGAGCTGGGGAAGTATTGCGCATGCGCACCAATTATTTATTTTTAATTTTTTTTATACCAGCAACATTCGCGCCTTCATCTAATTTCGAAAATGTACAAAACGTCTTTAAAAAAAAAAAACAATTAGGACGAACGATGACATATTGTGGTAATAGACATGAAAGTGGTCTCAGATGATGACGTTTACCGCTGGATGACAGCCAGTGGCGAGCAACATTCCCCAGGGGCCCCAAGCAAGGCTATTCATACAATATGCGTAATTTTAAAATTGCACATCTGTAACAATCACCATTAAATGAGCCAGGAAAAAGGAAAATACAATTAGTAATTGCATTGTCGTTTAAAAAAAAAAAAAAAAAAAAAGCCTTACTACACATTTTTTAAGTAAAAAAAAAAAAAAAAGACCTTACCATAAATGGTCCCTTGGAAGAAAAAAAAATGCAAACAAAAGCTTTGGTCGTTTAACTTACTATGTATCGTTGAGAAAAATGAGAAACAAAACACCTTTCTATACATGTTCATTTTCTATACATTGTCATTTATTTAAAAAAAATAAAAGCTTTACCATATATAGTCCATCCATCCATTTTCTTGACCGCATATTCCTCACAAGGGTCGCGGTGGGTGCTGGAGCCTATCTCGGCTGGCTTTGGGCAGTGGGCGGAGTACACCCTGGGCTGGTTGCCAGCCAATCGCAGGGCACACAGAGACACACAAACAACACCATACATAGTCATTTTTGTAAATAAAATACTTTAAAAAAAATAATAATAATAATATATATATATATATATATATATATATAGTTGTTGTTGTTTTTTTAAAATAAATGTCTTACTGTAAGTGGTTTTTTTTTGTTTGTTTTTAAATAAATGCCTGACTATACATGGTCATGTATTAAAAAATGCCTGACTATACATGGTGATTTTTTTTTTTTAAGTAAAGAAAAAAACCTTACTATAAATGGTCCTTTTAAAAAATGTAAATAAAGGCTTTACTTTAAATGGTCGTTTAACTTACTATGCATTGTTTAAGAAAAACACACCTTTCTATACATCTTCATTTTCTATACGTTTTCATTTATTTTAAAAAATCAAATAAAAGCCTTACCATACATAGTCATTTTTGTAAATAAAATACTTCATATATATATAGTGCCGTATTGCCGGCAGTAAGTCGGATTCGTTTCCGGTGAGGGTTGGACTCCGTCAAGGTTGCCCTTTGTCACCGATTCTGTTCATAACTTTTATGGACAGAATTTCTAGGCGCAGCCGAGGCGTTGAGGGGTTCCGGTTTGGTGGCCTCAGCATTGCATCTCTGCTCTTTGCAGATGATGTGGTGCTGTTGGCTTCATCAGGCCGGGATCTCCAACTCTCACCGGAGCGGTTCGCAGCCGAGTGTGAAGCGGTTGGGATGAGGATCAGCGCCTCCAAATCCGAGACCATGGTCCTCAGTCGGAAAAGGGTGGCGTGTCGTCTTCGGGTCGGGGATGAGATCCTGCCCCAAGTGGAGGAGTTCAAGTATCTTGGGGTCTTGTTCACGAGTGAGGGTAGGATGGAGCGGGAGATCGACAGGCGGATCGGTGCAGCGTCTGCAGTGATGCGGACTCTGTATCGGTCCGTCGTGGTAAAGAAAGAGCTGAGCCAAAAGGCAAAGCTCTCGATTTACCGCTCGATCTACGTTCCGACCCTCACTTATGGTCACGAGCTGTGGGTCGTGACCGAAAGAACGAGATCCCGGATACAAGCGGCCGAAATGAGTTTCCTCCGCAGGGTTTCCAGGCTCTCCCTTAGAGATAGGGTGAGAAGCTCGGTCATCCGGGAGGGACTCAGAGTCGAGCCGCTGCTCCTCCGCGTTGAGAGGAGCCAGCTGAGGTGGCTCGGGCATCTGGTTCGGATGCCTCCTGGACGCCTCCCTGGGGAGGTGTTCCGGGCATGTCCCACCGGTGGGAGGCCCCGGGGGCGACCCAGGACACGCTGGAGAGACTATGTCTCTCGGCTGGCCTGGGAACGCCTTGGGATCCCACCGGAGGAGCTGGTTGAAGTGGCTGGGGAAAGGGAAGTCTGGGTCTCACTCCTGAAGCTGCTGCCCCCGCGACCCGACCCCGGATAAGCGGAAGAAGATGGATGGATGGATGGATATATATATATATATATATATATAGTATTTTTTTTTTTTTTAAATAAATGTCTTACTGTAAGTGGGGGTTTTTTGGTCTTTTTTTTTTGTTTTGTTTTGGGGTTTTTTTTTTTTAATAAATGGCTATACATGGGTGAAGAAGAAGAAGAAGAAGAAAAGAACTTTCCCAACAGTCAAAACTTTAACTTGCAGATGAGCACTGATGGATCGCAAGCAAACAAAATGTCGTCTTAACTTCTTTTTTTTTCTTCAAGTGTTCTGTGTTCACCTCATACACTTTTTTTTCTGGTCTCGGTTTTGTGCAAATAAAAAATATTTAATCTATCCAGATGTGGTGTGGTTTGTGTTGACCAGCACTTTTCCCAACGCATGTCATTCCAATGACAGCTAATCAGCAAGCTCTGGAGATGCCTGATAATGATCCTCACAACAGGCTGGATAGTGTGCCCCGAGGACCTTGGCTGAGAAACACTGCTCGAGGCCATTGGGTTGAAAAGTTGTGTGTAAACCGCCCCCCCCCCCCCCCCCCTCTTCCAACTGTATGCATTAACACATATCCCCAGTAGATGCCGCACTCCATGGAAGGGTGATGACGTTACAGGTTAGTATACTGTGTCTGGGTTTCCGCTCGTTTGTATTTGTTCAATAATGTGATAAAACAATAACTGTGTCGTTATTAGACACGCATCCTTAAATCTGCCAAGGAAATATAGTTCAAGAAAAAAAAGAAGAATCGTTGAGAATCCGTGTGGGTAGTCAATCAAAGTCGTGGTGAAAGAAAAACAGAGAAGCAATTGAGATATAATGCAATACTGCCCTCCTGTGGATGACTGGAGTAACTACATTCGGGATGGGAAGAGTTTTAACGTGGTCGTGAGCTGCCTGTTAATAAAAAGAATCGTTGGATTCGTACTTAATTAGGTTACCCAGCTGACGACCAGGATGTGGATGAAGGAAAGAAGTGTGTGATGGTGTTAATGGCTGGTGAAGAGGGGGGAAGGTTGGGGGTGCCCCTGAGCAAACCAACATTCCAGTTTCGGATTACGTGGAGCGTACACATCACCTTCATTCATTTTTGCCGAAAGGATTGTGAACAGATGAAGGAAAGGAATAAGACAACGACTCCGGTACCGATGGGAGCACTTTCGATCGACGCTCTCTTCCTCATTTTCAGTCATTTGAGAAATAATCAAATAAAAACAGAAAGAACCTGGAATCGAACTGTGGAAACCGTTGGCGGAGACCATTCAGCCAGTTTCTCCTCTTATATCATTCATACACTCGTGTGGAAATCCTACAAATACATAAGAAAAAACGTCGAACGACTACAACCATGACGGCCGAATGGTATAAAACTTTGCCTCCAGTTCAAGTGATCCTGGTTCGATCCTCGCTTGTGCACCTTCAAACTAACAAACATAACAACGAAATTGAAAGGTTGCCGAAATAGAGGCTCGAACCCGAGAACTTGCAAACCAAAGGCAATGTCGTATACCACTCGACCACGTCGGGTTTTGGGTATGCAGGAATTTCGTTACTATTCATAGAATCAATGGTTGTCTAGTTGGGCTGCCATTTGTCGTTCTATTGCATAATTACAACCAGAAGGCCCACAGTAACAAGTGAGTTTGGTCCGGTGGTTAAAGACATGGTCTCCGATTCAGGAGAGCAGGGTACGATCCCCACGTCAGGTACTTTGCTAATTTTCTGTCTAAATGCAGTTGAAACATTGCATTTTTTTGTTTTTTAAATAAAGCTTTTGAAAAAAATAGCACGTGATGACGTTGTTACCGAAAACCTATTTAAGCTGTGACTGAACGAACGCTCTTTCTTTTCTTCACCAGCCTTGACAGCATCACGTCGTTGACATCCTCCGCCTGCTGTTCGCCCCACTCATCTCGACAAGATGACCAAAAGCTTTGACAAGCGGTTTGTTTAAAGATTCTTCTTACACTCGTAGTTGTAACTTTTAACATGTTCTCCTTTTCAGCGTGCAAACACCTTGTTAGCATGCTAGCTAAAATGGTTGTGTTAGACCGAATCGCTACGTAAATGGAGGCCACCCAGCATGGCGACTACAAGAAATCCGAGGCGGAAGTGACGACATGTGCAAGCGACCTATATGGCGGTCAATTAACGTCAGCCGCGTGCTAAAATGACACCAAGGCATTTATTTGACATGCAATAAATGCTCGCCGTAAGTAAAGTACTTATTTGTTAAAACGTTTGCGTTATTAGACGCCTAAACGGTAATTTAAAAACTGAAGCGCTTGACTAACACAATGTACTTTTGAACTAACGTATTTTTTCCCCCTTTCCAGTGTCTGGAGAATAGCACAATTTGGCAGAAGGTAGGTTGTCAGCGTATGTACATTAACCACTTCAATGAGAATTAACTTTTAATTTGTCCACAGGCTTGCATCTTGACATGAATGGACTCCCCTTACGTCCCTATCTTTTTGGCTATGGCTTTGTGAGAATTTTTTATTAATTTTTTTTTACACTGGTTATTGGCTGAATGTGCTTGCATGTTTCGAAGCTATGTAATGTCGCAGTGTCTTCCAGCCCACCCAGCATGACGCAGGACAATGACGCTGTGTCCAGCTCAGCCCTGTTGTCACTGGTGACACAAACACTCAATACACGTTAAAATGTGATTTATCATGTTTTAATTAGTTTCAGCTCATGGTGAAAATGTGTAAGGACATGTCGGGCTTGCACTAACTATTGCTGACATCCTGTGTTTGTGCGCTCGTGCAGGTAAAAAACGACATCTTGATTTCAACCAGAGCTGTCTGAGGAACAAGAATTGTGTACGAGGCTGGGTTTGTGCATGCTGCAAAAGAAAATGGCTGATGTGAACATTTGATAAACACATTTGAACATCTTTCTCTTCTTGTAATTCCCCCAAAGCTGCCTTGAACTGCGCTTCACTCGGGACCCTCAAAAAGGTTGTGCTGGCACGTTAACGTTGGTTATGTTCTGCTTATGTCCACTAGGTGGTGCCAAAGCATTTCTGTGCTCCGGAGAAGCTGAACCACTTTTAAACTGTGCAGGGAGGGAGGCTTCCGGTCTTAAATTTGTTATAAAGAAACGACCTGGCTACAGATTCTGCACCTCCTGAGGGAAAGACAAACCTGTGGATGGTCTTCATTGTTGCTCATTTATTTTTTTTATTTTTTTGACACTTTAATAAAGTGAAGTAGAAACTGGACTGGCTCGAGTTTACTCTGTCAATACGTGTCACTGAAATGTTTTCAGCTTCCTGTGAATGCAGCTGCGTCGTCAGACAGTCCCAGAAACAACTCGCAAGTCCTTCTGCACTGGTGGGTTTCATCTTGTCAAATATTTGCTACATTTAAAAAAATAAAAAAAAGCGAGTCTACTTCACCAAGCAACGGCTGTTGTCCAAAACTTGTTTGCTTGGTGCTGCCTTGATACCATCAGCTTGAAGTTGACTAAGATTTGAATGTTGTCGACTGCAAGCTTCTGACTTCCAATGTTGTCCTGCCGCAGGCGTTGAGGAATATGGCGGGCTTTCTGGTGATGCAGCTGTGAGTGATGGGCCCAGCTCCCCTTCTGTGCTGGTAGGTTTCATCACATTTCAAAAACTGTTTGCTGCACAAGTAGACTTGACTCACTGATGTCGTTTTGTCTTAGGTCAGCACGATCTGCTTCCGCTGGCTCACAACTTCACCTGGTGACAAGGAGACAGCAATCAAGTCATCCAACTTCGTTTTTTTTGTTTTCCCAGTTTACCATTCCAAATTCTACTGTAAAATAAATCAGTTGGCAAATTGCATCTTTTCTGAACTCCTCTTGTAATATTACAACCAACACATTACAAAACCCCTTGAAGTGTATTTTGTAAAATAAAGGGGTGTTGCCATAATTCATAGTAGGTGGGGGTTTGCAAATAACTGAGCAGGAAGCAATCTGATTGGTGGGCTCTGCAATAGTGCCAGAATCTGAGTGGTTGTTGCAGAAGTGGGCGGGGTTTATGCAAATTATTCTACTTATTGATTTGCATAAGTGGGTGTGGCTATGCAAATTGGGCAACATACACCTCTCAAGCATGAAAAAGTGGGCGTGGCTATGCTAATTAATTTGCATACAGCCCACTGATAGGTCATTTCTGAAAGGGAGTGGTCAGTCATGCAAATTAATTAGGACTTTTTCTTTAAGTGGGTGGAGCTGTCCCTTAATTTGCATGTTGAAGCTAAATAGTGGCAAGAAAGAATTTTTTGAAGCCTTGAATGGATTGCAAGTGGATTGTTCAGGTTGTTCTTGAAAACGTTTTGGTCTCTGGTCCGAGCAGGCTTCCTCGATTCATGCTCAAAATGCTGCCATCCGGCCTTGAGAAATCCGGCTCGTGGACAACCTGAACAATCCACCAGGAATACAACCACCTGAACGAATGACACTGACAAATGGTCACAATTTTTGTAGTTAGAAATAAAACACGGAGACACTCGTTCAGTTGAACACTATATTTGACTTCAGACAAGCAGTTTTTAGACGTAGCAACAATGTTGGACTCAAGTTCCAAACACCGGTTGACAGGCTGTACATGGAAGCAGCAGCACACGTGACGACACCATGTTGTGTGTGCGTGTGATGTCACATGGGCCAAAACACAACAAACACACAAGAACATCATTCAATGATTTCAAAATACCTGTTATTTTGCCAACCATTTTCTATCATTTAGGCACGACAATGTCATTTAATATAGCACATGTTCACAAGCATTGAATGATGTTCTGCTTGTGTGTGTGTCGTCCATCAAGCAGAGGTTAAAGAGCACTGAGAGATTGCTTAGTGACATCACATACCTCAGGCACACATTTGCCTTCAAATAGCGCACACGCCTGCCCAAAAGCAGCTTCCTGTCAATGTAGCACAGATCCATCCGCGTGTCCTCAAGTCTTGAGTCTGTTGGCTGCATCATCAGCCAAGACCTCCTCCATCCTGGCAGGCAAAGACAAAAGGAGTCAGTCATGCTCATTCACATCCAATTACAACACTTCAGGGTCACGGCTACTAGCTCAAGCAAAAAAAAAAAAAAAACTGACATTGAGTAATGATGGCAAATTGCCATTAAAATGCCTCAGTTCAAAATTGTTCGCAAAGGTCAGCAATGTGAACTCATCAGAAAAAGCAGAACAATTGTTAGCAATTAAAATAAATAAATATTTCTCTGTGCATTTGAAGTAGCACCATGTTGACGATGACAGATTGCATGGAACAACATGCAGAGGTTCTACTGTCCACTCATGGACATTATCTATCTGTCAATAGACGATGCCCACATCAAAACAAGACTGAGTGTACCTAATATTTGGACACTTGATTAGGTACACTTGAGGGGTAACGGCTGACACCTCATGACTTTTCTAGACAACTACGGTGTACCTAAGAATGTGGCCATTTTGGAAAGTCATGAGTTACATGAGCACAACCAAAAACCAACCGGCTGATCCGTCTCTCGATAGGCCAAACCCAATTCATCGACTGCACAACACTGCCACACGTGGAACCAGACAACAAGTACACCATTCAATGCTCCTGGACATGTGCTTTTATTTAATTTTTATTTTTTGGTACAAATAGTATTTATTTTAATAAGTAGGCAACATAATATCAACCTAATAGTTTTTTAAAATACTTTTGAAAAAATACGTTTTATTGTGTTTGTAAGTTGCTTATATTTTCTAAATAATTCATTTTTCAATTATTTAGGCCACACAAATGTGATTTTTAAAAAAGCACAAGCTCAGAACTATTGAATGTTGTTCTATTGTGTCTAAGTACATCAAGCGGAAGTCAAAGTGCACTGACAAATGGCTAAGTGGCATCAGAAGCGCCTCGTCAAGCACACAGCATAGCATCCACTGTGTAAAAAAAAAAGGACACGTACCTGTCGAAAAGCAGTTTTCCAGTTGCATGGTTGTAGCGCAGAGTCATCCATGTCCCAAACGACCTCCATCATGTCAAGAAAACAGAAACGGAAGCAGTGAGTGATGCTCATTTGCATATCGTAGGTGTCAATTTGCATAAAACACTCGGCTGTCATACAATTGAAATACGCTTAAATATTCGTTTCACTAGTTGATAAATGTGAAATCGTTGAAGTTTTGACGACAGGCTGCCTGTTGATGATTTTTCATAGAATGCAAGTGATCCATGCAGTCAGCAAGCAGGTCGGTGCGTTCCAACCTAAGCCACTCCCCCACCCGCTCACTCCGCTCTGCTGACTCCACCCTTTCTCACGCCCATCACCCGCACAAGACCGAGCCTTCGCCGCTGCTGCCCCGCCCTCTGCCACGCCCTGTGGAACTTTTTTTTGTTTTGTTTTTACGTTTGGTAATGGCACCGTGTATTAATTACAATATGGAAACCCTTGTGGACAAATACAAATATACAGCATATGTACAGTGGAAAATGAATGGCCATTCAATGCAAGTCATGTGCCCTCTGAAACTTATGCAGCATTTGAGGATGGTCGAAAGTCGGACATTTCCGGGTTCAAACCAGGAAATGCGTACGGGAACGCTCCGTTGAACTGGAAAACCACTGATCTGAATATATGACTGGATAGCCGATAGGCCAAGACTTTTGAAGTTGCGAGGCCGCCATATTGCTCCTCCCAAAGAAACGTTTCTCGTCATACGATCCTATACATTTACACTATCGAAATTGGAGAACATTTGAAACAGTACTTTAGTAGAAACAGCATGATTTATGATGTTTTAAATATTTCAAACAAACAAGAAGACTTCTGACATTTTCCAACTTGCCTTAAATACATGTGTAAATTATACACTTCATGATGTTTACAGGAGGAAACGTATGTATTTTTTAATTAAAGAATTATAACTGTAATTCAACAAAAGATGCCAATGCCAAATCTAATATTGGGGTCGAAGGAACTGAGCGATAAAAGAAAACGGGGGTCTTCAAAGCAGCCCATACTTTTTTTTTTTTGTTAAAAAATAGTGACCACCCCGCCACAACCCCTACCCCGCCCCCGGCCTTATACTAACAGCCTAGGAGCTGTATATTTCTCATCTGTACGTATACATATACAGTATTCCGTTCGCGCGGTGGGAGGAGCAAGATGGCCGCCCTGTGACTTCAACGGCTTGCACGGGCGTATGTGGGCTAGCGGGTATCCAGTTATATATTCAGGTCACTGCGGAAAACCCACTTTTTTTTTTTAAATCCCACTTGCAAAGACTGAAGAAGAAAAAGAAGAAGAAGAAGAAAAAAGTACCGACTTCACCGATGGACTACAATTTATGTGACGTCACTCTTAACACTGGCGACCCCTTTGGAAAAATAAACAGTGATTGGTACAACACAATTTACTCGAGTATAAAACGAGTTAGCTTTCTTCATTCATAAATATTCAACATAACTTCAGGTGACACAACGTACGTGACAGTATGCCGCTATCTCCCTGCATAAAATTATACGGTGAACTACTGAACTGTATGAAATGCTTTATGAAATAGGATAAAAACAATAAATGAAGCAAAATTGTGAGAAGGCAAGTTTTGCTGGAGGTCAAAATGAGTTGTGAGGACCAAAATAAGAAACAAATGTATCACTATCCACCATTTTGATGTTTACTTTCGCCTTAAATGCTTTCAGAACTGGGAAAAAACAAATCCTATCAATTCCGACCATCCTTGAACGCAGCATCAACAAGGCATCGGGAACACGAGTCATTCGAATATTATTTTCATATACTTAAATTACATTTTCTTCAATCCTGATGTCTGTTTTATTATTATTATTATTATCATCATCATCATCATCATCATCATCATCATCATCTCACACTTTCTCGTTTTTAATAAGTAGACTAAATGTTTTTATCTAATCGGGTGAACTGATGACACACTAAATACGAGACGATCGTTCTTCTTAAACAAAAATATACTTTTAGAGAACCATGCAGTGAAAACGTGGAAAAGTTGAGCATGAGTTACCTTTTCACAAAACATCGCCACTTTTCTTCAGCCGACGTGCAGGTAAATGGACAGCTGCCAACGTGGAGACTGGAGACAATATTCCTTGATTGTGGACGCCTCTGTGCATGCAAACAATCCAAACTTGTCTACTAAAGTAACTTAGACCATGTGCTCACAGAAAACAAAACGCCAAGCCTGGTCGGGTGTTTAACTTCCGGGTCGCAGCTGAGTCAAGCGCTGCATTCGAGGATAGTCGGAAGGCGGATATAGCAGAGTTGTTTTTTCCGTTCCGACCTGATTTCATTAAATGACACAAGGCACTTCCCAAACAATTTGTGTTCCTGGGCTCCGTGTGGAGGAGTGGAACCGTTGCCTTCCGTGTCGGTTGGCGTGGGTTCGCTTCCCCGCCTGGGAGATCATGTTAGTTTGTGTGAGTGTACAAAAAAACAACAACAGTTGGTGTTCCTAACGAAAGTAATAATGGCGTATCAAATTATACAGCCGCATTTGCTTTCATTGGCAGTTCAAGGATTGTCAGTCGCGGACACACAAAAAAAAAGAGCAAAAATCATCTCATAAAACAGTATAACTAAAAAAAAATATTCCCACGAAGACATGATCAATATTTATCCCTCTAAAGAGCTGCTCAGGGTACGTTTAACTTATAATTTATGTGTAGCGCATGCGCACTCAGGCTAGCTACCCGGATGTTTTGAGACTGACACAACCATGCGTGGCTTCCTCGACTGCCACTGTCACATCTCTGCGGGAGATTTTGACAAGGTATTAATCACAGTCATCGAATGTTTTGTCATTTAGCCATCTTAAAGTGTCACGATTATCTTTTATTTAGGACATAGACACGGTTATTGAAGACTCCAAACGGGTAAATTAATCACTCCGTTAAATCTCTTGGCTCGTTCTTGTGTCGATGAGACATTTGCGTGTTTGTTGTTGTTGTTGTTTTTGTTTTTTATTGCCAGGCTGGACTGTTGGCATTGTTGGCCGTGGCCGAGCATGCGGGCGAATTTGACAAGATCATTGAGTTGTCACAGAGGTAACTTGAAAATCGATGTCATCGGTCAGTTTCTCTTTGATAGCAAACTTGTTTCTTCATGTTTAGATTTCCAAAGTTTGTGTTCCCATGCCTGGGAGTCCATCCTGTTCAGGAAGTAACCTCAGACCAACACAGGAGTGTTTCCCTGCAGGTTAGTAAAAGACAAGTTACTGAAAAATACTTGGAAATGTCACTGTTGTGTTTACTGTATGTAATAACCATGCAACACATTTTCTTCTCCTCCGCACAGGACCTGGATGCTGCTCTTCCGCTTATTGACAAATACAAAGACCGGCTTGTGGCCATTGGAGAGGTAGTAAACCCTGACATCAATGTAAATACAAACATGAATAGAAAAAAAATATGAATAATTTATAAAATTTATATATATATATATATTTTAGAGAATCGCTTTAATTATGGTGTAAAGAAAAAAAATGTGATTTTGAAATGTAAAAAAAAAAAAAAAAAAAAAAAAAACTTTTTTTTTTTTTTTTTGGTCATGTTTGACATGATTCACGTTCCCATGTGTCATCCGAGGTCGGTTTGGATTTTACACCGCGGTACGTGAGCAGCGAGTCGGACAAAGCGATCCAAAGGCAGGTTCTGATCCGCCAGGCGCGTCTAGCCAAAGAGTTGGACCTCCCTCTGTAAGTCTTACATTCAAGTTGACCAAACTGATGTTTTATTGACTAATTAAATGTACGCTTTTCATTAGAAATGTTCACTCGCGTTCAGCGGGTAGACCCACGATCCAGCTCCTGAAAGAGCAAGGTGACAATTTACGTTACTTTTGTCATGTACTTGTATATAATATTTCCCCATAGGAAACATAGTGCGATGAAAATGTCAGTTAAACTTTGGCCTTCAAATGTTTAACTAAGTATTACTACCTTTTAAATATGGCAGTAAGAAGTACTTATATCTATCGATGCTGCTAATCAATCTGTTTTTTTTTCACAGGTGCGGAAAAAGTTCTCCTTCACGCCTTCGACGGCAAGCCATCGGCGGCCATGGAGGGAGTGAAGGCGGGATACTTCTTCTCCATCCCGCCGTCCATCGTACGCAGCGAGCAGGTGCATGTCATGTCAACACACTGACAGGACACGTCATTAGGTACACCTCGTACGTAATGAAGTGGCCAGCGAGTGAAATTTGTCCAAAATGCTAATGAGTCCAAAGTCCACCTTAAATCAATTAAGAAAAGAAATTGATCATTTCGGGGAAGTTTGCTATCATTCTTAGTTTCAGGTCGTTTTGCTAACTCACAAAGCTTCCTGTCGACATTTTGAGTTTCGACTGTAATCTGTCCGTGCGTGTATGCTTTTTGATAAACTAATCAACAGTCAGATTAGGACGTGAGCAAAAAGGAGCCAACCCTTCGTGACCCTTTCAGGGCCGAATTGCTACACAGTCAACGCTGCATACTTGACGTTTGCTGCTCCATTTCTGCTGTTTATTTCATTTCCCCAACACATTATTTCAAGAATATTCATTCGTTTCTAGTTGACTATTATTGCTGCTAATTTATGAAAATTTTATCTATTATTACTTTTGTTCATTTTGTCCATGTGTAGCTTATGTAGTGTAACTGTGTGTTTACATTTACTGTATTGATAAATGTATAGTTGAGTTTTTTGCTGATCATTAATACTGCATCTGTTTATGTTTAACTTATTTTCAACAGTTTATGTAGAAACTATTTTTTTTCTTAATACATTGCTGCTACTGTTCAGAACTAATCTGTTGTGTTCTTCCTTTGTGTCCACCAAGAAGCAGAAACTAGTGAAACAGTTGCCTCTAGAGAACATGTGCTTGGAAACCGACTCGCCTGCACTCGGCCCAGAGAAGCAGGTTGAGTTTTTCTTTTTAACCTTTATAGTTGTGTGAATGCAACTATAGCAATGTGATGTTTTAGGAACAATCAGTGGCGAACGGAAGATGCTTTAGAACTGAGAACTATATCAGAAGATCCGTTTTTAAACACCATGACTGTCTATTGCTAAATGTTAGCCTGACAATGCCATTTTCCCTGATGTGTTAGCATTAAGCTAACAAGTGGCATTTTTAAGGCAAAGATTATTTTGCTTTGTTTACATTCAAGAGAGAGATTTCTTTTTGGCCAAGTTGAACGTGTAGTATATGAACAGTTTTTGTGCCATCTTTTCTTCGACACGCAGGTGAGGAACGAGCCCAAGAACATCGTCGTGGCGGCCGAGTACATCAGCATGGTGAAAGGGGTGTCGGTGGAGGAGGTGATGCAGGTGACCACCCGCAACGCACTCCGACTCTTCCCCAAGTTGAAGTCGGCCGTCAAAATGTGATGTCGGATGATTGAGTCAGTCAATCAATTAAAGTCTCTTGGTGCACAATATTGTGATATTTGTTGATTCTTTTTTTTCCTTTTTGCCATTTACGTCATTTGAAATTCATCTCTAATGTACCACCGTCAAAGATGATGAAAGCACAACATAATATGTTGTTCAATTATTTATATTCTGTATTAAGTAGTATTGGAACCTCCAACACAATTAATCCTTCATATGATGTGAACTATACTACACAAAACTTTTGAGGTCACTTTTTCCATCATGACCAATGGTTCTAGTATACTTTTCTTTTTTTTTTTTTTTTACATTTGTCCCAAGAGGGAATATTAACTATGAAAGTACCACATCAGTTTTACACAAATGTTATACAGTGAAAACACTGGAGCCGCAATTTCACTTGAATGTAATTCAAATGCAAAAAAAAAAAAACAAGTAAAACTCATCAATTAGGTCGATTTTCACTATTTGACTGTACACATTTTTTAAAATTATTTTAATGTGTTTTAAGAAATCTACTTGAAATGCAGTCTATTATAAATAAACACAAAAGATCCTCAAATATTCCGTTCGTCCAGCATTCACAATACTATTTTTGCTGGGGGGGGTTTAAAATTGTTTTGAAGTAAATAATCACAATAAGAGAAAGTCACTGCAAGTAGTTGCAAAATAGTGACCAATATCGCAACCCCACCCCCACCCTTATCTTATTCCTACTTTGTGCTGTCGAAAAAGCGGAACCATCTTTTCCTCTGCAGCGAGCACGTCTTGAACGTTTCACGCGTGTCCACTTCAGGGACCGCCCCTTCCTCCGGACACGTCAGCGGTCACGTAGCCCACCGCTGGCGGCTGTTTCTCCGGGGTCGCTGAGTGACAGGCATTCCGCTTGGCCACTGCCTGTAATGGTTGAACTTTACCTCATTTGGAATCCCCCGCCCACTGCTCCAAACCCACCCCGAGGGTCTGGCCACTTTCTCGGCTAGAAAAGTGTCGTCCTTGGGGCTGAGTGTACGAACGGAGTGTTGACGACTTGACACGACGTCGAATCAAATGAAGGTGAACTGCTCGTGTGTTCTCAACTTTGGCGGTGAGTTTATGACTTCATCGCGATATTAAACTTTTGAACAACCTTAAGGTCAAATTAGGAGTCGACGTGTACGTTCCAGGTGTGAGTCGCGGACGGGCACCATGACGGGCGACGCGGTGGTGCGCACGGGTCTGACCTGGATGATCCAGGTGGTGGGCCGGACTACGGCGGGATTCTTGGCCGGCGGAGGGAGCTTCCATCCTGGATGTTTGAGGGTGAGTGCTGCCGCCGGTTGCCCCGCAAGAACAATGGTGAACTCCCGCCAACTGCTGCAACTTAAGAAATGATGAAATAATTACTACTTTTCTAAAAAAAAAAAATTGAGACTTTCAGGCTTTTTTGTTGTTGTTGTTGGAAAAGGGGGAAATTTCACACAGGATATTGATTAAAAAAAAAAAAAAAAAAAAAAAAAAAAAAAAGATAACGTGTTATCTGACTAAAATGACACTACTACACAAATTACATGCATACCTCAATTTTCAATGTTTATTTCTTGATTCAGTAAATAATACAGCTTTATACAAAACTTTAATGAATAATATTTTCTCCTTTCAGGAAACTTTGAGCAAACGGCAGGAATTCCGCGGATACTCTTCCTTTTTTTTTTTTTTTTTTTTTTTTTTTTTTTTTTTTTTTTTTTTTTTTTTTTTTTTTTTTTTTTGAAGAGCTCAGAATTGTTCATTCGGTAGTCTTACCGATTCAACGTCTTGTCATCATTGCTCTTTTCCTTTTTTTTTTTTTTTTTTTTTTTTTTTTGTGTGTGTGTATGTGTGCGTGCGTTTGCGTGCGTGCGTTTGCGTGCGTGCGTGCGTTTGCGTGTGTGCGTTTGCGTGCGTTTGCGTGCGTGCGTGTGCGTGCGTGCAAATACGTATAAATTTATACTCATTCATTCACCTAAAACCTTATAAATAACCCATTACCCTTCGCCTTAACCAGGTACTTCAGAATCTTGCCAGAGTCGTGAGATTTAAATGGTCAGGAGACCAGAGAAAAGGTCAGAAAAAAAAGAAATAAAGAGAAAAGAAAGGTAAATCAAAGTGACATCCAGCACCGACCAAACACTTCCTGCCTTCCCCATGATTACAAAATCAAAGTCTTACGCCAACCCCGGAAGCCTCTAAATTCCAGCAAATTTAGCGAGATCTCAAGAGCCCAGAGGAAAAACTAAAGAGAGGAAGGAGGGAAGGATCGATAAGGCAGAGTGAGATCAATAGAAGCCAGTACATCCAATCCATCAAAGTGAAGTCCAGCACCAACAAGACCCCTCCTGCGTGGTTACAAAACCGGAGTCTTATGCCAACCCCAGAAACCTCATACTTCTAATAAATTAAGATCTCAAGTGACCAGAGGAAAAACTAAAGAGAGGAAGGAGGGAAGGATAGATAAAGAAAAGTGAGAACCACAGACACCAGCACCAACTGATTCAAGGGGCTGTGGGAGGGAGAGGGTACTTCTGTTGAGTTTCAGTAGATGCTGGTGCGACGGATCTGGCATGCATAAGGACCACCACCAAAGAGAGAAGCCGTCAACCGCGGTCCAGCAAAGCGAGCACCCCCCCCCCCCCCCCCCCCCCCCGGAATCCCCAGGCCGCGGCAGCACCAAGGCCACCCCCAAGCCACCCGAGCGGACACCGGTCAGCGAGCCGACCCAGACACCCGGAACACCCCCGCCCCAGCCCCGGCCCACACCCCCGAGCCGCGGATACTCTTCCGTCGCCGGCGGGCCAAATAATGGTGGCGAGGCCCGTAGAACAGGTACCAAGCGGGCCAGGTGGCGTTTGGCATGCGGCCCCTGCAGGACGCTGACTCAGGACAACTCGTCTGTAGGGAGGCTGACGGAGGAGGATATGAACAAAGCGAGGAGCGCCAAGAGTGCTCATCTCAAGCCCTACAAACAAGTGGTAGAGTTTGAATTTTACTTTATGGATTATGGATTATTTTGAAACATGTTGAGCCACCCCACAATTTTATTTCAGCTCTGTAAGTCCGCGCGAGAGAGGAAAGTGCCCGTTACTCGGATTGGACGCCTGATGAGTTTTGGAGGTATAGTCTTGCACAGGGAAGATGTATAGAATTCACAAATTATGTCGTGATATTTAGCGGAAGGGTACGTGCTCGTCATTAACCGCTTGCAGCTTTAAATTTTACAGTGCTTTTATGTTCGCTCCTCTTTCGGCAGGCCTGGCAGTGGGACTTGGCATTGGTGCAATTGCAGAAGTGGCCAAGAAGACGTTCAAACCTCAACAACAAGAAGAAGGTAGAAAAAGGAGTAATTTTATTGGCTGATAAAGTGTTTAACAACTGCCATTGTTTATGGTGAATGAGTTAATTAATCTGTCGGTTGTCGCAGTGTTTTCATAAGCTGTAATGAAGCCTCTAATCATGTTACATAGCTTTTTATGAAGCAAGTTATTAGCATTTTTGTATGTGTAACATCATAAAATGCTGGATGACTCTGGAAGGAGTATTTTTTTTTTTTTTTTTTTATATATATATATATAACTGTGCAAAAATAAAACTGACTCAGGCCTGATTTTTTTCCCCCTTCTTTTTTTCATTACTGTACAAGGAAACACTGCCAAACCAAAATGGTTGCTTTAAACTAAAATGGTGGCTTTCTTTTGTCTTTCCATGAATTACTTTTTGAGACTTGTTTATTTTTATTCTAATTCAATTCTACTCATGATAGACAAGTGAACCAAATTCCATATGCTGCTCAGTGTAACTGGCTGTTGGGTTTGAATTTCAAATATTTCTACCTCTTCGTACCCATATAGTGATTGTTTTCCCCCCCCCCACCAGACCAAAAAAAATCTGTCTTGGATTCCAACGCTTTTTTGTCTGAAGCCAACGTGGAGAGAATCGTGCGGACGCTGTGCAAAGTTCGGGGGGCGGCACTCAAACTGGGACAGATGCTCAGTATTCAAGGTGGGACCATTGAATGCGCCTGCTTCTCCGGGACGGTAGAAAACTGACGAGTCGTGACAGAGAAAGTCATTGGATCCATTTTGATGACATCAAGTTCAAATGGAGACTCCTCCGACTAAAAGGAGCTTCAATGTCATTAAGTGCAATTCCACACTAGCTATTTATTGTTGGCTGTCATTCAAACCAAAATGGCCAACTCGCTGTTAAACTTTTTTTGTCCGTCTCCACAAAACAGACCTGCCTACCAAATTTCATGTTGCTCAAAGAAAATGACTTCTACGTCTGAATTATTTTTAACACAAGAGTCAAAGTGTTTAACTTTAAACGTGCAAATTTCTGTCCTTATAGACGACGCCTTCATCAACCCTCAGCTGGCCAAAATATTTGAGCGGGTTCGACAGAGCGCCGACTTCATGCCCACTAAACAGATGATGGTAAATTGATCAATACTGAAGTACGTATTGTGTGGGACATTTTGTGACACAGAGTGGCTCGTTGTTGTCTCCAGAAGGTGATCAGTGGCGACCTGGGCCCAAACTGGCAGGAGCGAGTGGAATACTTTGAGGAGAAGCCGTTTGCCGCCGCCTCCATCGGTCAAGTGCATCTAGCCAGGATGAAAGACGGCAGAGATGTCGCCATGAAGGTTCAGGTACACAACACGCGTATGGAACTTTCCATTTCAATACAACAAATGTGCAAAGTATATTTCTCAGCACATTAATCTTTGGATTCAGAACACAAACTAGCCTTACAAAGTCTAACATAGCCTTAAATCTTTGCAAATGTACCTTTTTTTTTTTAAATTTACAAAAAACGACTAACGACTAGAAAAAAAAAATCTATTCCTTATTTTATGTTTTGATTTGCTGTAAATAACCAACTTTAATGTGACTAAGAATATGAACTACATAACTGGTGACAAAATTGTCAGATTGTTGTCATTTTTTTATTTATCCCCCCCCCCCCCCCCCCCCCCCACCCAGTATCCTGGCGTGTCCAAGAGTATTGACAGCGATGTGAACAACATCATGACGGCTTTGAGTTTAAGCAATGCGCTGCCTGAAGGTAAATGAGCGCGTTGACATTTTTAATCCTGTTTTAATAATTACAAAAAATAGTTGATCTAAAGCAGAAATGTTTGTTTTGTCTATAGCTGATATTTTTGTGTATGGTAAAAAAAAAATAAAAAATCTGGGAAAAAAAAACTTTTCTACATATTTTCCTTTTTTTTTTTTTTTTGCATTTTATCTCCCTCAAAACGTTTTTCTTCTGTTTTTTGTTTTAAACGTCTAGCCAAAATAATTTTTTTGTCTGTTTCCTTAAAAAAAAAAAAAAAAAAAAAGTCCTTTTTCGTTTTTGATCATTTTCTTCATTTTTATTTTAATCTTGAAAAACAACGAAGGTGTATTTTTTCTTAAACTATTAATCTAGTTATATCAATGTATATTAGTTGATTAATCATTACGTCTAAAAACAAAGGTTTTTACTTAAAATACTGTTTTTTTTTAATGTACGTATTATCTGAAAACACAAAATATATATATATATATATATATATATATATATATATATTTTTTTTTTTGTCCGGAACAAAACAACTTGTTTTATCACAAAGACATCCATCCATTCTCATGGTTGTTGTTTTTTTTTTTTTGAAACTACAATGGTGTATTTATATATATATTCTGGCAGGTCTGTTCCCCGAGCATCTGATTGAGGTCATGAGCAGAGAGCTGGCGCTGGAGTGTGATTACATCAGAGAGGCCAAATGTTGCACAAAGTTCCAGTGAGTCTCACGTGAATTTTTTACTCTTGCCACACGTCATATCAAATCGACGCCATTCGGTCTGCTTCATGAGACTGCGTCTTATCTCCTCGGTTACGAATTTCATATCCACTGATTGTTCTGCTTATGTGACTGACTGCAACCCTTGAAAAGTGTGGGGGGGAGTCCTATTAAAATGTCAAACTTTCGACATTATTAAATTGTATCTAGTCACATTGAAATTAACTGGTGGAGGAATAAATAATGCATTTTAGCTGTAAAAAAATTCTTTCAAAGATGTATATTTTTTTTAAATACAAAAAGTTTTGGATAATAATGGGTGAGGTTTTTCATATTTTTTATTCATAATTAAAAAAGTTAACTTTTTTTTTTTTTTAGCAAATATTGAAAAAAATGGTTTGGTACTTATTTGTTTCAGACTAAGAAAAATTACATTTTTGTTGCAGATGTATTATCTCAGACAAAAATTATTTTTTGTTTACATTTTTTTTTTTTTCATTTTTATCCACAGTGATGATGTAAAAAGCCCTTTTAATGATAAAACTGACAAATAATGATTTTTTTTTCTTCCAAATTTAAGTATTGTGGTCATTTACAATAATAAATTCCTGATAGAAAATGTAAACAAATGTAACAAGTGAGAAATTCTTAAAAAAAAAAAAAAAAAAAAAAAAGTCACCCATGCAACTAAAAGTTCTGCTCGTGACACCTGCTGGCAAATCCTTGAACTTGTATTTGTGTCTTTGGGTCGTGTCAAGAGAGTTACTAAAGGACCACCCGTTCTTCTACGTGCCCGACGTCATCGCCGAGCTGAGCGGCCATCATGTGCTCACCACCACGCTGGTGAGCGGTTTCCCCCTTGACCGCGCCACCGACCTTCCTCAGGAACTTCGGAACGAGGTAAACACACGTAGATGATGTTCCCACCCATATCCACGATTCACAGAAAAGGGGAGTTAGCTCAATTGTTTCTAACGCCGCTCTTGCAGATCTGTGAGCAAATCCTCATTTTGTGCCTCAGGGAACTTTTCGAGTTCCGCTTCATGCAGACTGATCCAAACTGGTCCAACTTCTTCTATGACCCACAAACGCACAAGGTCTGCTTGACTTTTGACTTGATTCGACGTCCATTTGGATTCATTTGGTTTTACAATATTGCGTCAACAGGTGGCGCTGTTGGACTTTGGAGCCACACGGGAATTTGACAAAAGTTTCACAGACGTCTACATTGAGGTGAGAAGACTTCATGCCATGTCCTCAATAAGTACAACGGGTTCATCTTAATTGCCAAGTATGAGTTCAGCTTACCCCAAGTTTTGGTGCAATTTGGCTGGGGAAAAAATAAATAAAATAAAATAAAAACTAAAAAAATCACATTTCCGAGAATATAATTATCAGAAATTTTAATTGACATTTTTTAGATTTCTGATTTGAATAAAAGAAAAAGCAATCCACCAAAAAAAAAGTATTATCATCCGAAAATAGCAACATGTTTTGAGTATTTAGGTTTATAAAAAAAAATAAAAAAAAATACAAAAATTAAAAATAAATAAATAAATAAAAATCCATTGTTTTTCAGAAATTTGTAAAAAGAAAAAAAAATCTATTTCTGATGACATTTTTTTGTTCATATGAAAAACAAATCACTTTTATTTTTTTCCCTATAACTAATTTAAAAAAAACATTTTGTGTCAAAGACCCTAAAAGCATGGGCAATGCATTGGGGGGGAGAATCTGAAAATTAACTGTTTAGGAATTTTGGGTTGAATACATGACGAATGTATCTGAAACTCACCCATTTATTTTATTTATTAATTTTATTTTAACCCCAGAAAGAAAAAAAAAAACCCTAACAAAAAATTTACCTAATGAGATGTTAGTGTGTGAAACTATTAGTGAAAGAAAATTGCCTCAACATCAAAGTTTTCCATCTACGACATTTGTCTTAATCATTCTGATTTTTTGTAGGTCATCAACGCAGCTGCCCATCAAAATCGAGAGGAGGTCCTACAGCGATCCAGAGAAATGAAGTTCCTCACCGGATTTGAATCCAAGGTAGCTTGCAAGAAAAAAATAATAATAAAAATGGCCAAAAAAATGTTTTGTTTTGTTTTTTTCCCCGTGAACAACTCCTGGTCCTATTGTGTGGAAGGCGATGGAGAACGCCCACGTGGACGCCGTGATGATCCTGGGCGAGGCCTTCTCGTCGACGCGGCCGTTTGACTTCGGCACTCAGAGCACCACTGAGCGCATCCACCGCCTCATCCCGGTGATGCTTCATGAACGTCTCACGCCGCCGCCCGAGGAGACGTACTCGCTGCACCGCAAGATGGGCGGCTCCTTCCTGGTCTGTTCCAAGCTCAAGGCCCGAGTGGCGTGCGGGGACATGTTTCGAGAAGCCTACGCGCGCTACGGGCAGGACAGACGGCCCAACTGAGGACTTTTTTTTTGGGGGGGGGGGGGGGGTCTGTCCTCCATTTTGGACGTACAATTGATGGCCACCAAGTGACACAGAACATATGTGGCCTTGATGATCTTTTTGATTGTGCAGATGGTGTCCCACTGCATTAATACTTTAAATGAATAAAATGTCTCACCGATTCCTTTTGATTGTTCGGTAAAATAACAGTAGCAAAAAGTTCATTTCTGTTACATTTTTATTTTTAACCAGAAAGCATCTTTTATACATATTTTTAAACCAAAAAAAAAAAAAAAAGTCTGCAAAAACCCCAAACAATTTAAGTTTTTACACACCAACTGCTAAAATTAGCGTCATCCTTAATTATACAGGTCAAACCATTATACACCTGAAATTAAACTAATAAATATAATATAATCAGTATTTGGTTTAAGTTTTTCAGGTTTTCTTAAATAATTGAAATGATGACTTGGGCCATTATTGAATCAGGGTGGAAAAAAATAGTTGGTTTAAAAAAAAAAAGTCTGCATAATTGTTTTATTTGAACAAAAACCCCAAACAATTCAAAATTTTTTTTACAAAAAGTATTTCAGATATTTTTCTTTTTTATTATCTAAGGAACAAAAATATTGACAATTTTTAGGTAACTCTACCTGATAAACTTATTTTTAATAAATACAACAAAACAAATTTTGCAGGTGTTTGGTACTTCATTTCATTTAATAACTCTGTGTTGTGATTTTTTTTTTTTTCATTGGATAAAAATTATTTTCTATTATCAGAAAAAACAAGTTTTGTATTTTGGGCATTTTTAAAATAAAAAAATATACAAAAAGTTTTTTTCAATAAATGAATTTTGTGCCATTTATTTCTTTTACATTTATCAAAAACTTTTGGTCTTTTGTTATTTGAATGTTTTTGATTAATTTTGTCCAATTAAAACCATTTTTACGCTTAGAGTATTTTTACTTAACCATGACTGTCAAGTTTTTTTTTTTTTGAAAGAACTTCATTTCATGTTCTATGATTAATAGAGCTGCGACTACCTGGTAACCAATAAAAACTAATTTCTCACCCGACATACAAAAACAGGACACCATTTCAAATTGAAAGTGCAGAAAACGTACAAACGGATGACGACTCCGTTACTGGTTTGGTCCATAACATCAGAATTTTTGTAAAGATTGTTCTCCAAAATTGAAGCAATTGTTTTATTTTGGTTCAACCCAAAGAGTACTATCATGGAGGACTACAAATCGTGTAATTATCACTGTTGAGGGGGCTGAAATTTTGAGGATTTGGACAATTTTAATTTCAACGAGGTATCGAAACAACTGATTATCAAATTAATTGAAGCTTTGCCGATGTCACTTCTGCTATATTGTGCTATAATTAGCAATATGCACTTCTCACGCGTTTCTCCGCTGAGTAGCAAATAACAGGTAGTACATGTTTTAAAAAATATATATATATATATATTAGGGGTGTGAATTGCCTAGTACCTGACGATTCGATTCGTATCACGATTCACAGGTCACGATTCGATTCGATACCGATTAATCCCGATACGAATTTATAAGTCGATTGTTGCGATTTTTTTTCATTCAAATTTAGAAAATACTAATCAGTAAGCTTGTAGAGTGTAAGATTTATATGAAAATGTATTATTTATTTATCTGAAATTTCAGTCTTATAGAGGATGTAATCTGTTTCATGTTTGAACAGCATTAAAATAAAATATTAAGGCTTAATGTTCCGTTCATATAACATTCTTCCATGCTCAAGGTGTGAACCCTAACCCGAAGTCAGACGTTTTGTTGAAAATTTTTCCATTAAAAATGGAAGTTTAAAAATCGATTCACACACACACACAAAAAAAAAACAAAAAAAAACAACAACAACAAAAAATAGATTTTTTTTTTAAGCGATTCGAGAATCGCGCGATGTAGTATCGCGATATATCGCCGAATCGATTTTTTTAATACCCCTAATATATATATATATATATATATATATATATATATATATATATATATATATATTATTATTTTTTATTTTTTTCCATATCCACCTGCTCTCCTGTTCATCACACATTTGCCTGCGAGGTTCCAGAAGGTTCCACTTGGATTGTGACTGAGGTAAAGCCGAAATTGGAGCACAGCAGCTTTGTGGCTCTCTTGAGAATGACGTGTGGATCGGCACCTTCCTCTACAGACGGAAATGTACATGGTTGAATTTTCTTTTATTACTTACTGTGTATGTTAGGTCATGCTCATGTCATCTATTTCTTAGTAGGAACTAAATTTGTTTTAAAAAGTAGTTGCTAAAACGGTTACATTAAGCAACACAACTTAAAATATCAAAACATGTATTTAAATATATCTTTCTGAAAAATAAACAACCGAGCTACCTGCAGTGACGTGCACAGAAAGCAATGCGTGCGTCATGTCCAGGCTCCAAACGTGAAGGCGATGGAGTGACGACACGCCCGGCACGGACAGCAGGGCGTCCTGTACGGAGGCGACGCTGATGCCAGGTGGAGCACCTGCGGGCAAACAAACCACCAGAGCGAGGACGTTTACAGAAAAAAAAAAAAGTTGATGACGACGTCATTCCTTACCGTCCATCAGCACTCGGAAAACATCCCTGGCGGTGGGAAAGGTGGTCCACATGACCACGAGGGAGAAGATCAGCGTGCAGATGGGGTCGGCCGCCTTGCACTCAGGCTGCCCGGAAATAATTATAATGTCAAGTTTATTTATGTAGATAGACAGACAGCCCTTAGTCACAAAATAGTCTGAAAAGCTTTCCACAGTTGACAAATTAACTTTAACCGCAAGAGGGGGGGAAATATCAGGAAATATAAAATTATGAAATAAGAAAAAATAAGGACTATGAATAATAAATAAATAAGCCATCAGGAATTATTTTTTTTAAATCCTTAAAAAAAAATAAAAAAAAATAAAAAAATAAAAAAAATCCCCTCAACAATACATGATTCATCAAAAATTATTTTTTCCCTTGAAAATATGACTTTCTGATAATCGTCACCCTCTTTAAAAAACAAAACAAAACAAAAAACATCTCATAATGTTGGCCAGGGGCCACCAACTGCTAAAATTAGCTACATCCTTAGTTATGCAGGTCAAACCATTATACACCTAAAATTAAACTAATAAATATGATATAAGTATTTGGTTAAGTTTTTTTCAGGTTTTCTGAAATAAATGAAAAGATGACATAGGCCATTATTGAAGCAGAGTTAAAAAATATATTTTTTCTTAAAAACTCTATTCTGTAAAATATCCATTTGTATAGAAATATGATTATCTAAAAATATATCTATTTTTTTAATCTAAAAAAACAAAACAGAACTAAAAAAAACACAATTTTGCCTAAAAAAAACATTGAGCTTTTGTTAAAAACATGGAAAAAAAATTAGAAAAAATACACACCGGTATCATTTTGTCTTCAAAATATACAAATTTTTGATTAATTATTTTTTTTGTCGAGAACATACTTTTCCTCCAAAATATAACAACTTTTGTCAAAAATAGACATAAAATTAAGAAATCAACTTTCTCTATATGTGACTGACTTGACTGCAAAAAATACAATGTTAAAACGTATATTTTTATACTGCTTTATCTGAGTAGATAAAAATCACTAATACAGTAGACCTAATCTTTCTATTAAAACAAATATCACTCATGTGAATTCCCCCCGCCCCCCCCCCCCCCCCCCCCCCCAAAAAAAAAAAAAACATTCACCCGTTTCTCTAAAAAAACGGAAATATTTGCTTTAATCTCCTATTTGAACTTTCTTTCCATTGTTTTCCTAACACTGAACTGTGACTTATGACAACTGACCCAGAAGTGGACGATGGCTGCCGCCAGCAGTACGCCGACACTCTGGATCAGGTCTCCCACCGCATGGACGCAAGCGGCCTTGACGCTGGCGTTACCATGGCGATGGCCCACGCCCCGCCACTCCTCGTCCTTCTGCGGCCGACCGGAGGCAAAGGCGTGGCTGTGGGTGTGAGAGACGCCCGACTGATGAAGAATGAGCACCATCCTACACACGGGAGAGGGCGCGGTGAGGAAGAATGTGGAGAAGCATGTGTGAGATGAGCACACAATGGTGTATTCACATGATGTTGACGGCCACGCCGCAGCCCGAAGTCAGCAGCATGATGTCGGCGTCGATGTCGTAGTCGCCGTCGGCGATCCTCTGAGCGGCCGACCACACCAGCACAGCCGTCACCGCCCAGATGGACGACAGAGACAGAAGCATGCCCACGATCTCTGTTGGACAATGTGAAGAAGGTTGTGAACAGGGTCCGACATAAATAGTGGCCCAGCATGTTGGGCCACCAGGTTACCTTACAGATAATGGCCCGATGGGGCCATTGCAAATTTTAGAAATAAATACGATGAAATCAACACACTTACCTTTTTCTTTTTCTTTTTAAATTGAGTTGCTATTTTATTAGGGTTGGGTCTTGATTCAAATGTCCTCATTCGATTCAATTTAGAGTCACAAGAATTAGAAAAAAGTAAAGATTATGGTATACATACATATATATATATATATATATATATATATATATATATATATATATATATATATATATATATATTAGGGGTGTGAATTGCCTAGTACCTGACGATTCGATTCGTATCACGATTCACAGGTCACGATTCGATTCGGTACCGATTAATCCCGATACGAATTTATAAGTCGATTGTTGCGATTTTTTTTCATTCAAATTTAGAAAATACTAATCAGTAAGCTTGTAGAGTGTAAGATTTATATGAAAATGTATTATTTATTTATCTGAAATTTCAGTCTTATAGAGGTTGTAATCTGTTTCATGTTTGAACAGCATTAAAATAAAATATTAAGGCTTAATGTTCCGTTCATATAACATTCTTCCATGCTCAATGTGTGAATCCTAACCCGAAGTCAGACGTTTTGTTGAATATTTTTCCATTAAAAAAATTTAAAATCACACACACACACAAAAAAAAAAAGAAAAAAAAAAGGCAATGATGATAAGACGTTGAATCCGAATGAACAATTCTGAGCTCTTTAAAAAAAAAAAAAAAAAAAATCGATTTTTTTTTAATTGAATCGATTCGAGAATCGCGCGATGTAGTATCGCGATATATCGCCGAATCGATTTTTTAACACCCCTAATATATATATATATATATGAAAGTAACGCGTGTTATCACTTTAGTGTTCAACAAACAATTGACATCAGCAGAAAATATGAAAATATGAAGAGATGAAAATATTTTCATAATCATAATTTAATAATTGTAAATATAAATTAAAAAGATTCTGAATGTTCTTAAACTGCGAAAAGTCAGGTATTTCATAAAAAAAAAAAAAAAACTTACATTCCTGTGAACAGTAAATTTCAGGAAATCAGTAAAATACAAAAAATAAAAAAAGGAAAAAAAAATCAGCCTAAAATTCTATTTTCTTGTGAATTTATGGGGGAAAAAAAGGATATTAAAATAATTGATTCATGGTTTTATGAATCGATAACAGGCTCGGAGAGGAAAATTGATTCGATAGTCTTTCAATTTTTTAAACTCAGCCCTATATTTTATTATAGTATAATTTATAGATAGTATTTTATACTGCTAAAAAAAAATCACAACATGCAAGGCATTAAAACATAAAAACTAAATATGAACTAATCATTGAAACCAGATTATATTATGACGTTTGACGTCTATACTCACTGGCAGCGAATGAGTTACTATTGGAGCCAATAGAACCACCACAACTTTTAAAAAGGCTTAAAAATATGCTTAATAACCATATCCACTGACCAGCTCGATGCCATCCAAAAGTCAGCGTGTGAGTGGCCGTGCGCCCTGAGATCCACAGAGAGAAAATGCTCAGCGAGATACTGCCTGCGTCGCTCAGGAGATGCGCCGCATCTGTCATAATGGCCAGACTGCGTGCGGCGTAACCGCCTGGGAGCAGGGGGAATGGGGGGAAAAAAAATAAAAAATTAAAAAGTTACACACAGTGTGTGCGTTCACGATAGTGTAGGAGTGGATTAGATAGTATAGAAATCAAAAGCATGGGACAGCACTGAATCATTCAATAAAAAAATATATCAAGAAGTGCAATCATCATCTCACCGAGAACCTCCGCAACCATGAAAACCAGGCTGATGAGCAAGGCGACCGCAAGTCTTTTTCCGGCCCGGCGCCTGTCGCCGGCCTCCCCTGTATCCAGCTGGCCCACATCGCCGCAGGACCACGCCTCGTCTTCGCTGCCCTCCGAGTCCGAACTGAGACAACAAGACAAAAGTGCATAAATGCTGAGCATAATTTCTTTCAAAAAGTAACAAACAGACCATGAAAGCGTGTCCAGCAGGAGTTGTTGCTTCTCCAACTTGGCGGCCATTGAACTGGGAAAACGGCAACCTGTTCTCCCACTCACGCTATCGGACTGGGGGTGGGGGGGGTTGGGGGGAATAAAGCTAAAAGCAGACTGCGTTCAGTAACACCTGAGTTTATTCCATCAGAAAAAAAAGAAAAGAAAAACACATTTTTTACAGCATTGGGCGAGCAGATATACACGGGAATGTCAAAAAAAAAAAAAAAAAAAAAAGAGACACATTCAAGTTAATGTTGACTACAATGATTTTAAATACATTTCTCATGTCGGACCGCTTGGCACACACGCACTCAAAAAAAAAAAAAAAAAAAAAAAAAAAAAAAAAATCACATTTAACTATCACAGGTACATGTTGGATAGAAGTAAGTATAAAAAAAAAAAATAAAAAAAATAAAAAAAAACTCCAATAAGATGGCTTCTACCCCGAAACCATCACAATGAAGTAATTTTTCCGCTCATACAAAAACTGAAATCAGCAAATGTTTGGCTTGGCACTTGATGATTATAGTGGTTATGTACACGTATACACGACTCACCAAAAAAAAAAAAAAAAAAAAAGTGAAGGATATTCCGTTTGCAGCAAAATTTCAGAATGAACCTAAAATATGCATTTTCAGGTGAACTTAATCTGACCTTGATGCACATGTCCAACTATTCAGTCTTTTGGTACTTTTTCTTTGCACAAACTGCCAACAAGAAGGTGAACGGCAAACTTCATAACAGTTGAGTTCATGAATCGACAAATTTATTTCTTCATCGGCAGGCTGCAACACATGCAGTGAGACTGGGAGAGTCAAAGAAAACGAGGCGGACATCTTTTGAAATGCATCAGTTGATTCATGACTTCATGTGCGTTCAAAAAGTTTACTGAAGGTCAAATTGAGTTCACCTGGAAAGGTTACAGCAGATTGTATGTTTGCGCAGAAAAAAAACGGAAAGCACAACATTCCTAATTTTTGGTGAGTAATGTCAATGATTGAATGTAATGTTGAATTTCAGACAAGTGTGACATCATCATTGGCGTTGGTTATGTTGGTAGTTGGCAAAGACTGAAAGCCTTAATTTGGTATGTGGGCGCAATGAACACGAGTGTTTTAGAAATGTTCAGAAAGACTTTGATGTTGCTCTACCAGAATAACACACAACACTATTAAAAATATGTAGATATATATGTGCATAAATCTTCACCAGTCACCAGTAGCTTTGTTCTTACAATGAACCTTTTCCACAGCAGTCAATATGACTTGTAAAACTATAACTATGAGGACACAAATACATACAAAACCAACTACCCGCAAAACTTTTGTTGGGGGGGTGTCCGACATAAATCATCGTCGATCCATTTTGGTGCTTTTGTTTTAACCATGTGATTCAATATGGTACCATTGGAAATGTAAACGCTAACTTAAAACAACAGATGGACAAATGGACCAAAATACAATGCTCGCTGGTATGAATATAATAAGCAATTCTGGGCTAAGAAAGAAAATGTCATTTAAAAATAATTACAATATATTTGGCCCACCCCTGTATAAGGATCATTCTAACATTGTTAAAAACAAAAACAAAAAAAATCTGATGGTGGCCTGAGACTTTCTGCACAGTCGAGTATAAAACACGAGCGGATCCAAAAGCAAACCCTGTGGCACCTAAAAACAACCCCAAAACAACTGCTGATGTAAACGAATAAAGATGTCATTTTAAAAAAAAAGGATCCAATCTTCTGAGATGGGGTGTTTCGGAGAAGCCATTCACTCTTCCACCGTCAGATGGACGCAGGCTGCACTGGCTTCGGCGGAGGAAGACATGGAGCCGTTGCTGGCGTGGGGTTGAATCACGATGGGCGTGTCCTCACCTGCAGCGGTAAAATGGAGGGAAACTGGATTAAAATAAAGTCTTAATACAAACATATCTGCAGGTTTAGTACAGGTGGGATTAATGTGCAAGTCGTAACGTTCAAGTTTCAAGCAAGTCATTAACTGCAAGTCAAGTAAGTTTAAGTCAAGTCTCATGGAATCATGGACTCAAAGATCCACTTTTTAACATATTGTAAACATTTGGGTCTCTGGAGTGCCTGCCCATCCATCAAGTGTGAATTAAAAAAAATAAAAAAAAATTAAAAAAAACCTCAGTCAATCTTTTGTGAGCTGCCCATTTCTGAAAATGTTACCTGACGTGGCATCAGCTTTGCCGGAAGAGTCGGCGGTGGCAGACGAGCTTGGCTGAATAACAATTACAGCGTCTTGTGCTGTGAAAAATAACGCAACACAATTCAGAAAGACTCACCTTTTTCAATTGGAAGAGTCAGAGGTCTGAAATGTCCTCGCTTTTGTGAATGCACCTTTTGGCGAGTGCACAGGATTTTATTTAGGCCAATTCTGATCATTTGGCAGAATAAAATTGTGATAACAGAGTCAGCAGATGATTAATAAAAAAATGAATTAAAAAAAAAGGAATAAAATAACCTTTTTTTTTTTACCCCTTCACACTTACAAGATATGAATTACAGGCACAACATTTGACTATTTTACTATACTTGGTCGTTTTGGATTTGTTTAACGTTACACCAAAAAAAAAGCTGCAAAAATGGTGTGCTTTTTTTGCCTATTTTGGGAGGAGGGTTGGGGAATGTCATTATCTTTGTGTCATGTTGTATTGCATTGATATGTTTAAAAAAAAATGTGGTGAAAAAAATTCAGGGAAAAAATGGGCGGGGGTGGGGGGGTGATATAATATTTGAATGTGTTAATATGAAAAAGTAACAATCAAAAAGGGGGAATTTTTGCCAATTTTAAGTAAAAAATTCACAAGTCTAAAATTGCTTCTTCTTTTTTTCCCTCAATGCAGTATGCAGAGCCATTCTTGAGTCAGAGTCTTAGGTCTGAAATTTCCTACCATTTAGTGAATGCACCATGCAGGAGACCCTTCAGTAAGAAATTTGTTAGAGCTCTGAAACATTCCTGTTTTTCTTGAATGAAATGGCAGGACACATCCATAAATATACGCCAAGATAAGAACCTGAGTCAGAGGTTTGAAATTCCCTAATTTTTAGACAATGCGTGGGGTAAAGAACCCAGTCAAGGTCTGAAATTTCCTGTTTTTCTTGAATGCAGCATGCGGGAGAGCTTCTTGTAAATGCACAGGGTGACCAAAGTGGGTCCAAAAGACGAAAAAAGCTGCCGCTCACCTTCCTCCTGCTCTCTGATCTCCGCTTCAAGGTCCTCTGGGTCCACGTAGAATTCTCTCTCGTCCTCTTCCGAAGACTTGCACTTGCCACAGCAGAAGCAGCAGCAGAAGAAGCAGCAGCAGCAGGTGAAGATGCCGCAACACACCAGCAGGGCCTAAAGATAATATAAGTGTCAATAGTAGGAGTGGAACACTATGTGGATTTGTATTCTTGATTGGTTCCCTAATTGAGTAAGGGACAGGTAGTGTCAATGCCTTGCGCTCTAACCACTCGTCTCCTCCATAAATTCTCCACAATTAGGTGATGTTGTGCAACTCGCCTTGAACCAGGACTTGGACATTAGGAAGTAGTACTTGACACTCTCGTCACCAAACTGCTCGGCCACGTAGAGACCCATGGAGCCGTACTCGTCGTAGATCTTGCGCTTGTTCTCGTCACTCAGGATGGAGTTGGCGTTGTTGAGCTCCTTGAACTTTTCCGCCGCGTCGGGGTTGTCGGGGTTCTTGTCCGGGTGGTGCCGCAGCGCCAGCTTCCTGCGAGAAGCGCCACCAAGCAAAAAAATCATACCATAGCAGCTTTTCGTGAGTGATGTCGCATGAGACGTAAGCTCAGTGAGCAGCTAAAGCAAAATTTGGCCCATCGTATCCAGCTCAAAGAACATTTACATGGTGAAGAAGCTTGTAATATAGTTATTTCGCAATAGAATAAATAAATGTATTTATTCATTCATCTCATTGTTTAATTTTATTGCAAAAATGCAATAAACAACTAAACATATACATTATATTTAACTTTTTTATAAATAAAGACCTATAGAATCCAACATAGCATTTTCCTTAAAATTGCATGAAATTAATGGCAATTTTTTATTTTTCTAATTTGTAGTTCCTGATCGCAAAGGGACACAAAAGGGCAGCAAACACGAGTACCGGTACCTTGAAATAAGGCCAAGTATCAGCCTGATACGATACTCTGTATCGGTCCTTGCCCATCCCAACTATTTTTTTTCTTCATCAAAAATTTAAAAGTGAGTTTTAATAATGTATTAATCAAAGTAATGTATTATTAAAATATTATTTGGAGGAGTGACAATTAATCGATTATGAACTTAATCGATCATTATTTTGCTAATGGATTAATTGTTGAGTGCCCTAGTTTATTTTAAAATTGCCCAAATCCTCTGATTTTCAGCCTCTCAGCAGTAAATATTCTCAGACTTCTGTAGTCCTCCATGAAAGCAGATTCGTAGTTGTGTTGAATCAAAACAAAACATTTGCAAACGTCTGCTTTTATTTTGGGAAATAACGGTCAACGATTTTACCTATCTTCTGAAAGTTACAGACAAAAACAGTAACTGAATCTTCACTTGTGTTTGTGAATTTTCTGCACTATCAATTTGAAAATTGAAATAATGCTTCCAGGTTCCCCCTTCCTCTCTTCAAAAGGCCGGCAATTTCACACTTTTTTTTTTTTTTTTTTTTAAAAACATTGTTTCACTTATGTGACAGATAAGAATGTTAAAATTACTACCTCTGTAGTTAAACAAGTTCCATGATGGTAACAGTTTAAATTCAAAATAAATGAATTCATGAAATCATAAATAAATAACTTTACATTATAAACAAATCGGACAAAGTTTTAAGAAATGTTTTAAAAATACGTCCTTGAACACAGCCAAACCCACCTGTATGCCTTCTTTATCTCCTCGGGCGATGCCCCCTTCTGCAAGCCCAGGATTTTGTATAGGCTGTCCCCTGCCGTGGACATTTTGCGCTGAGGTTTGTTGGGGTCGTCCATGTTGGAGGTTTTGGTGAAATGAAGCTGTCATGTCAAAAAAAAAACATACAAGACGGCATATTTTTTTCTTTATTCAAGTTAAATGAGGAATTCAAAGAACTGGCTAAAAAAAAGGAAATAAATCATGATGTCGGCTTATTTTAGAAGGCTGTCCATAAAGTCTATTTTCATAATATTACCTAAGAAATTAATGTTCTATGTACTCAGTAGTTATGAAAGTTGTCACACTGCATTTGCAGCACACTGGGGACTGAATTTTTCCGGGCTCCTAAATCAAATATTTCTACATTGTAATCTAGGGCTGCCAAGATTAGTCGACTAGTCGTGACTACGTCGACGACCAAAACCGTCGACGGCTAATTTAAATAGTCGAGTAGTCAGTTTTACATAATATATATCATCCTTTTATTTGTTTTCGCTTTCAAAACTGCCTCAACCGCTCGTTTGACTGCCTGCCGCCCGTCCTCCTGCCTGCTCTTACTAGACGCACATGCGCAGTAGCAGTAATCCGGGTCAGACGTGACGTCAGCACCAGCTGTACACAGTATGCTCTCATGGCTAACCGACATCGGACTTCGAAGGTTTGGGAACACTAAAGCGAATAATGTTCAATGTAAAATATGCAAGACAGACCTTGCCTCTCACGGCAGTTGAGAAGGAAGCACCTTTTGTCGAATCCTTCTGACGGCGAGGGACAGTCATCTCAGCCACTGTAATTTATTTGGACGCTTAGCGTAGCTAAGTGCTAACGTGGACGTTCATTTAGCACACACTGTGTGATAAAACGTGCCCACGTTGGTTACAGCTTTTAAGTCCTCTTCTCCTGCCCAGGGACCTCCTAACCGATGGTATGGCGACTGAGCAGGCAGACTCTCGTTTTCGTTGTTTCACACAAACTTTTATTTTCGCACTCCCCAACGACAGACGGTGCGCACACGCAAGGTCTTCCGCTCTCCTTCTCTTTCCTAAACAACACCGCCCTCCTGCGCCAAAGTGCGGCACTACAGCACTTAAAGGGCCAGGCTTGGCCTGTTACAGCGATTTTATGGCTGAATAGTAAATGTGGCATCGATGTCTTAACGCTACGTTACAGTGCTAAAAGACTCCGTTCCACTTCATTGGTTCATTGGAGAGCTTTATTATGAAGCCATCAACGTGCATGCCTCAAAAATATTTTTTTAGATTGTTTACATGTGTACATTGTTTAAATGTTTTTTGTATTCATATTACTAATTGCTAATTTAGTTTTGGGTTTATTTTCAAATGCACTCAACATTTTTTATAAATATTAAAGGCAACAGTATTTGAGCTAAAAGTTCAAGTGTACTATCGGCATAATTGTCTTTTTTTGGATTGCACAAGGAACTCTGGTACAAACTGCACTTTAATAAAAGTTGAATGTACTGTTAGTCTGTTACCTTTCACCTGTCACCATCTTTATTACTAACTTGTACATATATCTTAACAAATTCAAGCTATATGTTAATGAAACAAAAAAAGACTTTGGGCAATTATTTAAGGAGGTTGACGATCCGATCCGATTAGTCAACTAATCGTGACTACTGTTGATGATTAGTTGACTAGCAAAATAGTCGTTTGTGGCAGCCCTATTGTTATCCACTTGGAACCTCGTTCACTGGACATTATTCCCTTAAACTTTCTCTAGAAATAAAAAAAATCGATTGTGTCTTGATGTGCTTCATGCAACTGATGATGCCCATAGGGACATTTATTCAAGATGGCATGAACACTTGAATATACTGTATACTCATTTTTTAATTGATTGGTCTATTTGTTTGCTTTTGTAATAACTGTGTACGACTTTATGGACATCCTGTATCTTAAATAAATGATTTACAGCCACCACCACGTCACAAAATCAGCAGGTGTGCCACGGGAAACTAATACATTTTTGTTCGTCTGTGTTTTTGTTTGGTGGGAGGTTTTGCTAAACTAATTTGTGTGTGTTGACTTAACAAAAGGTTGGGAAACACTGCTTCAAATAATGGTTACCGGCATTTTTATCATTTTTCCAACTGTCACTGTAATGGAATGCGTAACAAAAACAAAAATGGTTACATTTTCAATTCCTGCCTCTGCCACTTCTTACTCCGCCACTAGTTAAGTCAAAAGGTCATAGTATTTCGTTGTAAAACTGGACTTTAATCCGACGAAAATATTTACGGATATGGTATGTCAAACACTAAACCGGGGTAAACTTTCGACAGCGTGCTAAGCTAACTTTAGCACAATTGTAGTCTTAAAAAGTAGTTTCTTACCCTCTGGACGAATTAATATCGGTGTTTTGGGGATTAGTTCATCGAGTCGAAATACTCTACGCCGGTTGGCTTGTCAATTTTGACCCATAAAGCGTCGCTGACACGCAGGTTGTTGTACCACTAATTCACCGGCGCCGTCCACATCATGACTGAGTGGGAGCGGCTGGAAGTCAGAGTTGTAAGCTAGAAGGCTAGTTAGCCAACGAAGAAGTGCATACCGGAAGTGACGTCGCGACTGAACGAGGAAACCGATACGTAAGATTTTTTTTTTAAGTTTTATTTTATTTATATAATTTATTTATTACACAAAAAAACAATACACAAACTCTCGCTGCGAGATAACATTTGTGTTACAAATAAAAAAGAAAAAAAAACTAAAGAAAAGAAACAGCAAGGCATTTTTACATTTCAGGCAACTATTTTATTTACATTTTTACAGGCAACTATGTTCAGTTTCACATATCAAAACCATAAATACTTTGAGAGCTCTTCACAAACCATCTGATAGTCCGTATTCAAGTCTTTCAATATTAAAGTGTGGCTGAACAACTACGTAAAATGCGCTACGGCACTGTAGGCAGCTAGGCTAACCACCGTGCCTACCTGGCGGCCATGTTGGTAGGGGCAACTTTGCCTGTCACAAGGACTTGTACATTAAAAATTATTTCTTAACCATTTCTCACGAGGTTTACATTTTGTATCAATACAGCACATTTGAAGAAGAAAAGACTACTCAACAGCTGTGTGTGAAATCTTTTTGGCATTAATAGTAGTTCAACTGACATTGTCAGTTTTCGTGACGCAAGCATCAAACAATGGACTGGTGAAAATTTGCTCCGAATTTTTCAATTTGGTGCCATGACCCGTGGTTTTTGGCTCGCTGTTTTTTTCTCTTCTTCAACACCATCCTTGCAGAAATTTCACCAATTCCACTGGGCCCACAAGTTAAGCATAAACCCATCGTAAATGTCTGTTTCTGCTATAAAGAGTGAGTTTTATGTAGACATTTCTGAGGAACGAGTTGTATGTTCCAATTTTGTTACCCAGTATTGTGTGTTAATTAAAAAAAAAAAAAAAGTCTGTTCACAATATTTTGTTGTGCTAAATGAAATTTTATTTATCAAAAGTACTAAAAATATTGGTACTTGGGTATTGGAGAGTACTCAATGAGTCAATACGTGTCCTGGTAAAGGTCGGGGGGTGGAAGTATTGAACACCTTTAGTTTTTAGCTCTTTTTTTTTCCCCATTTTATTTTTCATCCTACTTTTTTAATCCAATCTTGTTTGTATTATTCATCTTGTTTGTTTGTTTTTTAATCCAAAAACAGTTAATTAGAACAATTTGTCCATACAGCAGCACTGGACCCTGAAGGCCTCTTGAAACACAATCTATCAAGAGCGTGTCGCAGCACAATTGGAAACAACCTCAAACACAATAGGTCACATATATTACATTACATGCAGTGACAGAGCCATAGCAGCCAACGGCTTTCGTCGGGGAACACACGGAAACAAAATTACGCATGAACAGAAATACTTCTTAAGGACTAATGGAGCAAAGAGCAGCGCAGCTAAGGTTGTTGAACCAGAAGGATGAACGAAAGCTTCGTGTCAAGCTGGACCTTCTGGAAAAAGAGTTCAGGTGCACGCAGCGAATGCTGCAACGACGACAACGCTGGCTGACAAGTGAACGCAGGCGAGTGGGGATGGTGAAGGCCTGCGTGCCCAAGGCCACAGTCGGCGTGGCCATGAAGGAAATAGTCAGCCGTGTGGACGGCGAAGTTCCGAGGTCCGTGTCGGCACCCCCGCCGGGCAGCGGGCGAGGTCGCCTGCTGCGGAGGAGCTTGTCGTTTGTGCAAGTGAAAAGCATCGCCGCCATCGACATCATATCGGAAAGGGAGGCGGAGAGGCGGCGGCGGGAGGCTCGGGAGCAGGTGGAGAAGATGAGGCTCCTCCAGAGGGAGCGCTTGCGCGAGAAGGTGACGGAATTCATCCAGAGGCTCCGGGACAAAACGATAAACGGGACTGTAGACGAAGCCTAACAGATGAAGACCATGTTTTTCATGGTGCCCAAAGCTCTGTGAAGTGGCATCTCCATGAGAAGCTTGTAGCTGTTTTTCCACTCGGTAGACTCCAGAAGCTTCTTATCTAGAAAAAGACAACACAGGTTAATCGTTTTAAGTGTAAGTTGTTAAACCATTTCGTTATCAATTATTCAAGTGATCAGGGGGTAACATTTTTCCAAATTGATTTTTTTTTTTAAGTCATTTTGATCACATTTGTGTGTTTGTGGCATCATTAAAACCTTTCAACAAAAGACTTAGGAGTCAAGTATCACTTTTAAGCATAATTAAGGCCTTTATTTTGGAAAATCTATTTATTTTAAGAATTGAATGCTAAAAAAAAAAAGAATCAATAGACTTTTCAATAGCTTCTACACAAATAGTTGGGTGCTAACCTACTCGGGTGTGAAACAAGGTTAGTAAAGTAAACTGACAAAAATAAATACCACTTAAATTGAAAACAGAGTGTTTATAAAAAATATATATACAACTGAAATTACATGTTATGTTTATCAAACTAAATAAAAGTATATCTATAGTGAAAATATCCTTTGTTTTCAACTATGTCAATTAATTTAGCATTACTTTACGGCACAGAAGAAAGAAGACATTTTGGGAGTTTAGTTTATTTTACAATACTTGGTGACTAATATTGAAACTAAAAAACTAAAACAAAGCATACAAAAACTAACAACCCGCTCCTAAAAACTACTTAAAACAGATTTAATAAAAAAAATAAAATAAAAAAAATAAATAAATAAATAAAAACTAAAGACAAAATGAAGTGAAACCTATGGCAAACTATGCCAAGCTACCGTATTATAATGTGCAAAATGATTCAGTCGATTACTGAAACTCTTTTGTGAGCGTGCTATTCCTGAAAAGGTGTCTACTCTCTGACCAACACAAATTATCTAATCCCCAAATTCCTCCACACATGACTCATTATCTTTTTAACATGTATGTGTTTGCATTGTGAGAGGAAGCATTTTGAGATTCAAACCCAAAAGCTCAGATACTGTGAAGCAGATGTTCCAAGTACCAATACACTGTGCTGGTCTGGATCGTACACTATTTGAGGAGATCCACAGCTTAGCTCATGTCTTGTTGTCACGGTAACAAAAGCCATAACAGGGCCTCCAAAGAGGCTAAATAAAATAATAATAATTACCAAAAAAAAGCTCGAAAAGGGTGTAAAAGTATGCTAGTTGATTTGTAGGGTATTTTATTTTATTAAGACACCTGGGCATGGGAAATGTTTTGGAAAAGTGCAAATGTGGCACAAGGGACATAGTCTCCTTTTAATAACCCACCTTTACACTCAAAGCGGACCTCCGTGGGCAGACATCTGCTGTGGTCTGTGTAGTTCAAAGTGCAGAGCAGTGTCTTCTTCTGTCTTGTCGTGCTCAGCATGAGTACCAGGATGGAACACAGCATGTTGCTCTCCATCACCGTCACTGACGGATGGAGCTCCTGAGTGAACAAGGCCACACTTCTGCTACACCATAACATGACAAAAGCATTGGGACAAGTAGCACCTATACAAAAAGTGACCCAGTGCCCAGTACTTGAACCCCCCCCCCCTCCACCCCCACCCCAATAAATAAATAAATAAATAAATAAATGAAAATGAATAAATGGTCTTATATTTTCACCAATCAGGACTCTTAATATCAAGAGACCTCTAATAATAAAGGAATACTTATTTTAAAATAATAATAATAATAATAATAAATAAATATATATATATATATATATATATATATATATATATACACATATATATTAGATTAAAATTAAAAAACATCTAACAGTCAAAGACAATCAAGAAAAAAATTACTTGTGTTGTATTTTTTTTTAATTAACTGTAAAAATGTTCTTTAAATGTTTGATATTTTTATAAATACATTTAAAAAAAGCACAATTCTGCAGTGTCTGTGAGAAAAAAGGCTCCAGGAAAGTCACCTTAACAAGCTTCAGCTGCTGCCTACGGCCCACGAAGGCGTTTAGGTGTGTGCTGAGCGTGTCCAGGAAGCCCCTGAGGTCATCTCGCAGGTCTGCCCGCTCGCAGATGTCGCCAAGCGGGATGAAGGGCGGCACGTTGTGGCGACTGATCCTCAGCGTCGGCTTCGTGTCCAACTCCAGGTTGTACGTGTCCAGGTAAGCGCCCTCGTAGGCTGTCGACAGGGTCACACACACACCTTTCCCCCTGCGGGTCTTGTTGATGTCATAGCCACCTAGTAATAGAAGAAAAAGTTGCATCGCACCACCATTAATTAATAGTACAAATTAGGGCTGGGCAATTAATCATCATCGCTTAATTCAAGTTTGTCAGTACTGTTCTGGCTTCTAAGGCATCTGACATCTGCTCTTTTTTTTCCCAAAAGTAACTAGCAAATAAAATTTCTGAAAAGGAAACAAACATGTTTAACTATGGTATTATTGGTTAGGGTATGAAACAAAGCAAAAAGATTTTATTTTACAGCCATATTGCTGTGCCCAAGTAGTACGTAATGGAAGCGTACCAATAATGTGATGAGCATACAGAAGTTCTTTCAGCTGCATTTGCTTGGCCATCAGCTGCAGAAGTTGTTCATTTTCACCGTCTTCAGTCTCCATTTCTTCTTCTTCTGCACACCGATTTTTCAGTCGCATCTTACGTTTTTCAATGTCCTGAGCATGACATTGATATTAGTTAATAAATATAAATCTATGATTAACCAGTCATCATCAAGAACAAAGTTGTATTTTTGAAGGAAAGGCTGGTGAAAAAAAGTCATAATTTTGTAATGAGTAACCGTCCTTAAAAAGGACAAAACCATGTTTGTATCATGGTTCTTAATATCAACATTACATTACTCCTGTAAAAATAAAATCGCAATATTCTTGTCAATTATTCTGAGAAAATCAGGACTTTGAGATTGAGGCTATATACACAATTATAAAATACTTGTGCTAACATTTTTAAGCGTTTTGAAAGACTGGTTTATGACATAATGCCAATTAAGGCCTTGTTTTTAGATTAATGGATTCAATGCCTTTTAAAACTTTTCGGGGATCCACAGGGATCCTGTAATCAGAATACGATACTTGTAAACATTTGCTATTTTGTGTAAAACAACTGATCCAACATTTTTTGCCCATTTCCTGAAATTTGACTGCCCAATCAAGTCACTGAATCATTGACTCATACTCCATTTGTAACGTTTTAAATAAAATGTATGGATTTTTTTTTAATCCGATGCATTGATTAATTGGAAAAAAGGACAGAATATACTAAACTAAAAAAAAAATGTCACTTGCACCAATGAGTTTCTTATTATGCTTATAGTTTGCAGTGGTCCACAACTGTATACATTTAAAATAAGTGAGTTCCAAACTAACAGGAACTGTTTATCAGCGTGCTGTAAACAAGTGATAATGCTGTATTGTACTGTAGTTCCAGTAATGGATTCTATTTTCACCTTGTGTACGGAGATCTCTGCCTTTAGCCGGTCCCTCTGGGCGGTCAGTGCCTTCACGCGAGCCCGCAGCTCCTCCACGCGACTCCGCTGCCGGGGCCGAACTCGGCGACTCCTCGCTTGAGCCTCCAGCGCACTCAGGTGATTTAAAACTAAAACTCCTGCGGACCACATTTATCACTTTAACCCGAGAGAGTTGTACAAAATGGCGCGTGCAGACTCTTTAGCATGAGCAAAAATTGGTAAACGTAAACGACCGTATAAACTTCACGGTAACCTCTTAGTGTTAGTAAACGGCACACGGGTGAGTTTTACCTTTAGCTGCCTCCATGTTGACAGTAGGACCGTCACTTTATTTTTTCGCTAAAATTCTAACTTCTTGTTTGTGTGACGGTTATTTTGCAACTCGGTTTGATTTTAGCGGCTGCCTGCTTGTCATCGATGGAAGCCCCGCCCACCAGAATGGAAAGCCCGGAAGACGTCTCCCAACATCTGCATCTCTTTTATTTGGCTTTTATACCGTTTGTAACTTCCCTGCCGTGTTATGTGAATTTATTTAAGTTATATACTAATATTATATTGAAGTTTAGTTTAGTTTGGTTTTAAGTAAAGGTATATTTAAAAAAAAAAAAATCTTGTTCGATTTGAACTGCGTTTGGCAAGGAGCGCTGAGGTGCATTACTACCACCTACCGGACTTATGTGGATCAGTAGAGCGAGCCCCTTTAGACAACTGTAATATAGCTGATTGCAGGTCGCAGAAACTGAGAAGATTGTCTTTGTAAATTTATTGCTGAAAAGATTGATAGAGATTTTGAACTGTTTTGGAAGGATGTACTGTTTGGTCTATATGACTTTAAAAGAAATAAGTTAAAGCCCAAGGAAACTTATGTTGTTTTTTTTATTTTTATTATTTTACATCCATAAATGTAAATTCATACATAGGAAAACTTTTTTCATTGCTTTCCATTGCGAAGTCAAGCAGTTCATCGATTCCATAGTTTTCTCGTTACCAAAAAGCTATCAAGACCTAGTATATGTTGTTTTATGTTTTTATGTATAGTAAACAATTGATTCAGTCATTGGTTTGTCATTGATAAGAACGGTTATTGTATATTCCGCAATATTAAAAAAAAAAAACAAAAAAAAACTGATTCTCCATTTTTAACAAGTTTATTTCCATCCATCCATCCATTTTCTTGACCGCTTATTCCTCACAAGGGTCGCGGGGGCTGCTGGCGCCTATCTCAGCTGGCTCTGGGCAGTAGGCGGGGGACACCCTGGACTGGTTGCCAACCAATCGCAGGGCACACAGAGACGAACAACCATCCACACTCACACGCACACCTAGGGTCAATTCGGAGCGCCCAATTAACCTGCCATGCATGTCTTTGGAATGTGGGAGGAGACCGGAGTAGGCGGAGAACATGCAAATTCCACCCAGGAAGGTCCGAGCCTGGACTCGAAACGGAGACAAGTTTATTTCCTTTACATATAATATTGTACAATCTGTTTTGAGGAGCACCTGTATTTTCCATACAAACGATTTGCATATAAAACATATTCACCCAAATGCTCTCCAAATTCCAAATGAAAACATAAAATGGGATTGTCATGCCATTTTTTTTTAAATTCATCTTTGAATCTCAGTTTTAACAAGCTCTTGACATTTAAGTTTTTGAGTCTTATAGTTGTCTTATCAAAATTGAAGCAAATTACTGTATGATGCATCACTTGAACTTTTACAGTTACATTAAAATAGCTAACTCAGACCAAGAAACTTAAAAGATCCCCACAGATGGTTTTGTGAATTTTCATTTCATAGTGTCTTTTTCGCCACACAATTAAAAAGGGCTAAATGTGAGCTTTTTCATTTTAATTTTTTAACTCGTGTGCATGAATAACCATTGAGGGCTACAAACAGGCTTTGTGTGTGTGAGAGTTTTTTAGAGACATTGAAAGGGCTTTAAAAGTCTGGGAAAGACTATTTTGTCACAGATCCTATTTTCCCTTCACGTTGGTCTTCACATTGTTTTTCCCACACTTCATCAGTGTCATCCACAGAAAGCCCTTTATTAGCCACTATTTTGCGGTATGCCTTCCCCTCTGGCTCTGCCCTGAAACAACAATAAAATGCCAAAATGAGACAAAAAGAAAATGTGATAATTATTAAGGATGTAACAATAGTCATAATTTTGCAGTAGTAAAAGTGCTCTCTCCAGGTCCTAATTGGTTCACTATAGACAGGCAATATCTAATTTACAATGCACAAGTAAAACAAAATAACAATCAGAAGCATAAAAATCCAAATATACCGTCATTGAATCTTTCATATAAATCCAATTGTGGAACCCAGGCACAAGAACCCAACAAGATGAATTACAGTAAGACCAATGGGACAGATGTAGCTTGTTTTTTTTTGTTTTTGTTTTTAAATAAAAAGTCTTACTTCTTAAGGAATGTGACACACTCCTGGTGTCCGTAGATTTGGGCGATCCGCACCGGTTTGTCGCCGCCAGCATCCTCCTTGTCCAGGGGGGCATGGAAGGAGTGCAGCAGCCTCAGGACTGCCAGGGAACCAGCCTCAGCGGCAAAATGCGCCGCGGTCCTACCCAGCTCTGTCCTCAGGCAGGGCCGGGCTCCATGCTCGATGAGAAGCCTCGCCGTTTCCACGTCTCCTACATAGAAGGTGGGGGGGGCAAATTGAACAATCGTGGGCTACTTGAGGGAGTACAGGTGAGACGAGATTTTATCCTAATAATTGTTACCTTTGGCTACAGCCCAGTGTAGAGGCGTCTTATTGCCCCAGTCCACATCTCGCTGATTGGGGTCACATTTCCTGCGCCTCAAGATCTCCTGGACCTGATCGTAATCCCCCGCTGCAGCTGCCTGGTGCAACTCTGACATGCTGCCCCAGCTGGTTGCTTGGTAACAGTGTTCAACATACAAGCACAGCAAGTGCCAAACCCAATAGTAATGCTGCCACCTGCTGGAAGGCTTAAGGCAGTGACTTGAGATATTTGCCAAGACCACAAACTTTATACTAGGTCTAGGCAAAAGGATTCAGCACCAGCTATTTTTTTAAATCAACAATTTGGATTAATATTCAAAAGTTGGAAAAAGTAAAATACAAAACTGAAGCAAGACATGGGACCTGCCAAAGCAAAACGAGTTGAAACTCAAGTATTCTGATACAATGCAAAATTGTGTAGGTCAAATTTTCAAAATTTACATTTCGTCTTTAATAGCTCTTTTGTAGATTGAAAGCTTAAATTTTCACGTAATTAACATTTTATAGTGTTAAAAAAAATGCATAGTGTGAAAAGTTAGACACCAAAGAAGTCCGCCATGTGTCAAAAATAATCACTCATTACCTTTCCATTGTCGTAGATATCCACGTGTGGAAATCACTGATATACAAGTATCAATATAAAGCCGATGATTCATAATCAATTTAATAATGTATCCGTTATGAACTAAAATTGTGCTGGCAAGTGGCAATCCACAGCAATTTTCCATAAACAAGCTCCATTGAACTCTTGCAAAATTCCTCGAAGAAAAAAAAAAAAAAATACATTTCCAGCCTTGCACTACCCTCCGCCTGTCTCTGGCAGGGAGACAGAGTTTATTTGGAGGCGGAAGGAAAACTGTTATAATGAATTGATGTCAAAAATATAAATTGTCAATAAGTCAACGTCACCTCGACTATCATCACCTTAGCATCGACGACAAAAACTCAAATCGTTCAAGCCCTAGTAGAGGCAATCATTCAGTGAATAGCATGGAACCAAAACATGACCAATACCACCAAAAAGCTTTAATCAAATAAATGACATGGCCAACAAGACAAAATTTCTCCAGTATTATAGATTGAACAGCTACTCCTGAGCATCTACGTTGGCAAACTAAAACAAAGAAATTTGAGTTCACAACACACGAGGAACAGACCACTCTCAGACTAATTTTTAGAGATATTTAGCTTCTTGTGTTTGGCTTCCCTCATAGAAATGGTTCTTGAATGGTTGGTTTCCAGTATTTCTGCATCGCTGCATTGACAGACGCTCCCTCGCTATCAACGTCCACTAGATGCTGAGGAAGCATCATCTCTGATTGGTCTTCAATAATGGACACCATCACGCTGATGGGTTTATCCACTAGAAGATTGTAGAAGTCGTCATAAGCTTCATTCTCCCAGGAGCCCTTAGACAGGTCAAATCCATTCAATGTACACAAAAAGGCCTGGGGTGTATACTCCAGCAGAGTCTGAGTAAGAAGTTTCACATTTTTCACATCCACATCCGATTCGTTGCCATAGTCAATAAACACAACATGGACTTGATCTTCCTCTCTGCTTATGATCAGCGCTCGATACCACAGGTTGTCTGCAGAAAAGAGAGCAAGGCAAGGGCTACCCGGTCCAAAGGTGCTTGAGCACAAAGGATCGGGCTCCACTTGTCCTGCTTCCTGTGCCAGTCTCACCACGTTGCTGAGGTCCTCCGCGTTGGCAAACTGACACCAAAAAAAGTGGGGTTCCTCAATACATGAAGCATAGACCTCCTCGGTTTGGTTTAAGGGGATGTTTGGCCTCTTGTATGAGAATGTTTTTGCATTTTCCCTGGGGTTGGACTCCGTGTTTGGGTATGAGGATTGTGGTGGACTGGCTGTTTGAATCTTTTCATTCCCAGGCAGTGTGGAAATGGGTTTCCAGTATTTTTGTATTACCTCATTCAAATCTCTACCAGCGCACTGGATTTTTACCAAGTGTTCTTGAAGGGCAATCTCTGAATGTTCTTGTGCACTGAGCACGGTTACTGCAAGAGGCTTATCCACCAGGAGACTGTAAAAGTCGTCGTATACTTGATCGTCCCAGGATCCTTTGGTCTCATCAAATCCACCCAAAGTGCACAAAAAGGCCTGAGGAGCATGTTCAATCAGAGACCGGGGGAGGTATCTCACGTCTTTAATGTCTACCTCGGACTCGTTTCCATAGTCCACAAACAGGATGCAGACTGTGCTGCCAGTACTCCGAATCACTTGAGCTCGATACCACTGGGAGTCAGCGTCAAAGAGAGCAAGGCACGGACTGCCGGGATTCAAATTCTTGGGGACCTCTGAATCCTTTACAGTTTCTCCGATGCTTTGGGTAAGTCTTGACACAGTGTTCAGATTTTCATTGTCAGCAAACTGACACCAGAAGTAGCTAGGGCCCACGATGCAGGATGCGTACATTTCCTTGGGCGTGTGGTGACATATGATTGGTGTGTGATATGCAAAGCTCTTCTCGGGTGGTGACATTACAGCATCATCAAGATGGATGTCTTTTGGGGTCTCTGACGAAACCTCAAGAGGGCCATTCAAACGGTGTGTGCTTTCCTCGTCAAGCCTCTTTTGTCCACACTCGTGTAAAGATGCAAGCTTTAGGTGCTGAGACGTCTCCAATGCTTGCTCTTCCAAAGCACAAGTTCCGTTTCCATTTTGATCTTTATTTTTCTCTCCTAAATTTGATATATATGCGTGTTCAGTATAAAAGTCCTCATGTGGTTTGGTGACCTGTTTTGGGGCAACTTCCTGGTTGGCCCGTAGATCTCGGTTGGTCTTTGCTCGTTTCATATGCGCTACCTTTTCTCTGACAATTACGTTGACATTCATCAGCCCTTCAAATAGTTCCACTAATAGCTTACCCCCATCACTTTTGGCCACCACAGAAACAGTCACAGTGGTGCCGGTGGCGTGATTTGCGAACCACTGGTTGACCTCCTGGGGTACGTCCGCCGGAACACCGAAAAGTCCGAGATGAACGGCCAGTATAGGGACTGACTTCGCCATGCTAGCACCGTCAGGCAACGGTTGAACATCAGATGCATTCACTTTGAGGGTGTCACCATAGTCTACAAAGAGCACCTTGATATCTGGAGAGGTTTGCACCACTTTCCCCCTGTACCATTTACGGTCAACATACCGGGCAAGACAAGGGGCATTGGATGTGATGAGTTCGCCCGAACACTCTAAGTTGCCGACTAGCTGCTGAACATCTTTGTTTACTTTGTCAAATAAATGAGAATTTCTGTTCAGTTGGCAGAAGAAGTGATGTACCGTGTCTGAAGAGGTGATCCATGCCTTCTCTTTTGTGCCCAACTCCATATCGTACGTGGAATAATTATAGGTCTCCGTAGGGACAAGAGAGAGCAGATTGCAAGCACTTTGGGATGACGTTTCAATGTCCACCACAATAACCGGCTGGCCCTCTTCATCATAAGTTCTGTCTTTTACTGTGCATTTGAATCCAGTGTGTTGAGAATCACCTGCCTCCAGAAGCTTTTGAAAGTTGCCTGATGCAGAATCAATCCATGAGGAATTTGCCTTTGAGTTGTTGAGGCAACACTGAAAGGCCTGCGGTTCCAGCTGCAGAAACACCGGGTCAATGGGACATACATCTCCAAGGGGAACACTTCGCGTACTGCCGTAATCCAAAAACTGCACATCCGCATTGGAGAAATGGTGACTAGTAACGATCCTTGCCCTGTACCACACGCCGTCTTCCGGGTTACGAGCGATGTAGGTGGACTTAACAATGGGCAGAGGATGGACAGATGCGTACTGGGTTTGCAGAACTTCCATCAGACGTTGTAGATTCTCTCCGTTGTTAGTCCTTTGACACCAGAACTTCTGAGGACCTTTGACACAGGATACCGTCACGTCTACAGTACTTCCAACAGACAACACCTGTTCATGATGAAAGATGTGAGAAATATGTTGGTCATCATTAGTCTTAATGTCACAGAGACCAGAAGAAGGTAAAGCATCTAGGGTTCCAGTATCTTTTCCATTCTCTGTACTCAACAAGGCTACCTCTAGTTTGTTCTTGACATTTAATTTGACAAGGTTTTGGAGGTGCATATTCTGCTCCCCTGACAAGGCTTTATTCTGCAATTCTGGTTCCTGTCCTACAGTCTGAGTTGGTGGGAGAATTTCCGCTTGCTCCTTCAAACACGTGTTCATGCATGCAGCATTCCCAGCATAGAGTGTGACGCTGTAAGTCCCTTGGAAATTATGCTCTAACTTGGCCACAAATGTTTTGTTCAGAAGTAACGACTTGAGATATTCATTCTGCTTCTCCGTCCACCCAGTGTCATTGTCATCCATTCCGTGTAGGGAGAAGTGATACGTGACCACTGGCATTCTGAGAAATTCCCTGTCCATATGTCGGATGCATCCCACCGGGACAAGCTCATTTTTCCCGACATCTACGTGCATAACTTCCACAAGTTCATTGTCAGTTCTTATGTTTTGCTTGAGCAACGAGCGATACCACATGCCGTTATTCCCTCTGGCAGCACACGGATCTCCACAAATTTGCGATCGTTCTCCTCCAGAATCCGGGGAGTCTTTGTAGAACTGTTGGATCTCTTCTGTCAGTGATTTCAATGACTTGGAGAAAATCTGCAGACTGCAAAATACATTTTGAGGATCAGTGACTTCTGTTACAGTAACTGTTTCATACATGCCACAAAGCAGCTCAAGATATAAGTAGCGGTCGTCAAGTTGGACATTAACACTCTGATCCTGAGTCCCTTTACAGGCGGTGATGGGTGCATCTTCATTGGGTGGAGTCAGGCATTCAAGGACAACTCCTTTGAACTCATCCACTGGGAGCTTCCTCATAGCACCAAGGGTGCACATTTGCTTGGAGACTAAAGGTACATCAAGGAGAATTGTCCTGTCTGGCATCAGGACGTGCTGGACCACTCCGTTAAGTGTCTTTCCGGGCAGGGACGCCAAGAACTTGGTAGCTTTTTTAGACCAGTTCTCCTTGAGAGACAGAACACTGGCAAGGATACAGGATTCGATTTCAGGAGGGAGGAAGAAGCTGTCAGATTGGCCCCATGCTAGAGCATCCAATGTGCTAACGTAAGGCTGTCCTTGGTCAATAAGGAAGACCTCGCACGTGTCACTTTGGATGGACGCAATGCGAGCCCTGTGCCACATGCTGTCAATGCAAACCAGACACAGATCCCCCGTTTTTCCTTCAGAGGCGCAAAACTTCCTTTTCGGAAGCTGTATCTCCTTCTTCATCTGCTCATAGGCGTGCTTTCTGCTGACATCAATGTTGACCCAAAGCTCCACGAGACCACATTTTGGGTTTGGGTTGACCCTCCTGATCTCTACAGTTACTTCGGATCCTGGCGTTGGGAGTCCAGGAATGGAACACATTGTGGGGTTCAAATGGATCTAGAAAGCAAAGTAATGTTATAGCACATCAAACCTCTTGATTATATTATTAGGCTGGATTTACACTGCAGGGCCAAGTGCCCACTTCCAAATGCATGTATATATATTATATATAATTATATATCTATCTATCTATATCTATTAGGGGTGTGAATTGCCTAGTACCTGACGATTCGATTCGTATCACGATTCACAGGTCACGATTCGATTCCGATTAATCCCGATACGAATTTATAAGTCGATTGTTGCGATTTTTTTTCATTCAAAATTAGAAAATACTAATCAGTAAGCTTGTAGAGTGTAAGATTTATATGAAAATGTATTATTTATCTGAAATTTCAGTCTTATAGAGGTTGTAATCTGTTTCATGTTTGAACAGCATTAAAATAAAATATTAAGGCTTAATGTTCCGTTCATATAACAGTCTTCCATGCTCAAGGTGTGAATCCTAACCCGAAGTCAGACGTTTTGTTGAATATTTTTCCATTAAAAATGGAAGTTTAAAAATCGATTCACACACACAAAAAAAAAAAAAAAAAAAAAAAAAAAAAAAAAAAAAAAGGCAATGATGATAAGACGTTGAATCGGTAAGACTACCGAATGAACAATTCTGAGCTCTTAAAAAAAAATAATAATAAATCGATTTTTTTTTTTATTGAATCGATTAGAGAATCGCGCGATGTAGTATCGCGATATATCGCCGAATCGATTTTTTTTAACACCCATAATATATATATATATATATATATATATATATATATTTTTTTTTTTTAAATAATAAGTTGCCGAAAGTTGCCAAAAAGTTTTCCATGTGCATTTTAAGTGACATACATCCAATATGGCTGTGTTTACCCTGACAAAACACCATTAAACCTGTGATTCCCAACCTTTATTGGGCCAGGATACATATTTGAAGTTTGAAAAGTCTCACGGCGCACCACCAAAACAAAAATGTCACAAAAAGTGGACAGATGGACAAACCTCTATGGTAGCATTCTTAGACCTTATCTAATTTTGCTTTAATTAGTTTACTGCGCGTCAAGCTGACATTGACAGGATGCCATCTTTGTGTATATGATGCATTTGTATTGGGAGCTAACCAATATTGGATTTTTTTGCCGCATAAGGAAGAGGCCTAGTTGCTGTCTGAAGATATCCAATTCCCTTATTTTTTTTCTCTTGACACTGCCAAGATGCATGTCATAATTGTGCCACTTGACAGCAAAACATCGGAAGAACATCACTTGAACCATGCAATATAAATCCAGTCCAAGTGGCTTGCAGACAGACTAAATTGAAACAAATATTAATCCTATATGGGGCTTTATAAAAGTAGTTAACCCCTTCTCAAATTCTTACAGTTTTGCATTGTTTCCCCACTCTAAGGATCATCTAACAAATGCAAATATCAGACAAAGGTCACCCAAGTATAACAATGCAGGCATGGCGGACACATTGAAATGGTGAAAAGTAGGGCTGGGAATCTTTGACTGTCTCACGATTCGATTACGATTTTTGGGTTTACAATTCGATTCAGAATTGATTTTCGATTCTCGATTCAAACAATTTTCGATTCAAAATTATTTGATTGGGGCAGCACGGTAGTCGAGTGGTTAGCACGTGCGCTTCCCAGTTCTGAGGTCTCCGGTTCGAGTCCAGGCTCGGACCTTCCTGGGTGGAGTTTGCATGTTCTCCCCGTGCCCGCGTGGGTCTTCTCCGGGTACTCCGGTCTCCTCCCACATTCCAAAGACATGCATGGCAGGTTAATTGGGCGCTCCGAATTGTCCCTAGGTGTGCGTGTGAGTGTGGATGGTTGTTCGTCTCTGTGTGCCCTGCGATTGGTTGGCAACCAGTCCAGGGTGTCCCCCGCCTACTGCCCAGAGCCAGCTCAGATAGGCGCCAGCAGCCCCCGCGACCCTTGTGAGGAATAAGCGGTCAAGAAAATGGATGGATGGAATTATTTGATTGACAAATGATTTCTGCTTCAATTTACAGATATGCACAACATTGTCATGATCTACTCCAGTCTGCTTTGCAAGACAAAATGACAAATAGAGACATTAAAGTGTCTTTTTTTGTTTAAACATTTATTAATTTTGTATTTTAAGTGCCTTTTCCCACAAAAACAGCATGTGGGCTACAACTGCGTTTTCCCCTTCTTCATTTCTAATTTAAATAAAATCAATTTTTGGATATTAAATATCGATTCTGAATCTTAATAAATGAGATCTTGATTCTTTTATTAATCGATTTTTTGGCACACTCCTAGTGGTTACATTTTGCAAACGTTGATGGTAGCAATGCATGTTGATGAAACACAAGCAAGCTTGACATACATATAGAAAAATCTCACTTCACAAAAGCTCAACTGTTTGTACCAGCCATGTTGCTCAACACCAGTTTTCTTTTACACCAAAAAATGGTGATATATGTTTCAAAATAAATAGTGATTTGTTCAAACCATTTCCTTTTCTTCTAAATTACTGTTATTTATTTATTTATTTATTTATTTATGCATGCCGGGGCCTGCAGGTGGTCATTGCTGAGCCCCGTGATTCGGGCACCTGCTGCTTGTCGCTCTCTGCTTTGCTTTCGCAAGCTTTTACTAGCTGCCTATGGCTCCGGCTAACTCCCGCTAGCCACTTTTGTTAGCTGCTCCGGCTAACTCTTTCTTTCAGACTGTCAGCATCGCTCGCCAGAGTTCCCGCCGGCTGCCAAATCGCCATCGCCAAGATGCTTGCTCGCGCACGCCAAATAATGATTGCTGTCAGGCTTGCCAAGTGCAGTCTCTCTGAGTCACTGTAGCGCGTGTGCGTCGAAATGTGCTTTGGCTGCATTATCAACATCTGATGGTAAACTTTTACACACTGTAGCTTTATGTTGTTGTTTTTATTTGCTGATACACTGTGTAAACAGGTGCTTACATGACCTGGTCATTATTTTGACATTTTAGTGAATGTTTGTTCAAAGGTTGAATTTGGGGCAAAAACCACCCATCGGCTCAGTCTCGTACATGCCTCCTTAGCAAGGTGGAGTTGGAATAGTGGCATTTGCAAACACCTTTACATCATTTGGTTTTTATTAGCATAACATTTGAATAGTTTATTTAACATAGCTCGTGATAGTATAGAAAGTATTTAGATCGTTCAGATAGTTTGCTTCTGTCAATCACAGCCAGATCATGCCCAAACCTCTAGTCTAACCACTCGCAATTCCCCCTTTGAATGTGTTTCCAAATATTAGTGAGAGGTGGCGCAAGAGTCTATTTGGGGGTGAGTACCCTTTAAATAACATTACAGTGATTCTCCATGTGATACGTTAACTATTAGTGGTACGCAAGAGAATCACTAAATTTAATACAACAAACATGAACGTGAACAGAATGAAGCTTTTTTTGTTTGTTTTTTAATACATTACCAAGTGCAGTTCAGCTGTATTGAAATTCTAAGTACTATTGAATTTAAACTCCAGCATATTTTTAAAGTATAGTTCAGTTAGTTATATTGAAATTTTCTGGACAGTGGAGTACCTTGGAAGCAGGCATGCCATACATTACCAAACACATCAACCTTGTCTTTTTTTCTTTTTTTTTTCCCCAATTTCAATTTGTTATTCAGCCCTTTAGAGTAATTTAATTGACTCAATGAAGAACTATTCAACTAACAACAAGTGAATATTTCCCTGGCCTAACAATTGCTACTTGAACAGTTGCTAGCTAATTCAAGTTTATTCGTAACTTTGACAGCAGAGAAACACAGGAACTATACTCACGTTTCTTTATGGGTTCGAATTGCTTCAAAACAGCCCTCGTTAATTAGTGTCAAAAATAAACACAATTTGAGCTTTCAAAATGTTCACGTTCGCCTTGGAGTTCGGATGCTTCGTTGTCTGGCACGTGCGCGTACGTGTGGTATTTGAGCTGCCGTGCGCGGACACAGTGGAGAACGAGCCAATCACATTCGACTCTGACCCGGAAGCTAGCAAATTGGAACTCTGACGTCACACTTACGTTTCTTCATGAATGATTTTTTTCCCCCCTTCTGATTTTAGTGGGTGAAATATATTTTTTGTTAATATGTACTTTTAAAATATTTTTACGAGTTCAGATGTTTACAAATATATATTGCTACACTACTGAAAAATAACCAGTCTAACTGAACTAACAGGACATGATATATTTTCTTTACAGTGTTGCAAGGAAACGTTGTGAAAAGATGGGGAAAGGTGTAATGATTTTATTTTTCCGTGGAAAAGAAGCATTATATTTATTTTTTCCAGCTATAAAGTCATATTATGAGAATAAAGTTGGATTTTTTATTTATTTCCCTAAAAAAAAAAAGAATTCAAGAAATCAGAGCATTTCTAAAATACAGCTTTCATCTCTACCACCTAATCTATCAGTGAATATGGTCATTAATCAAAAGCCCGTCTGTGGTTTATTGATTTTAATCTAGTGCTGTCAAAGTTAAAACATTAATTAATTAATCATAAAAAAATTGTCACATTAATCATGTACTAATTCAGATTAATCACACTATTGACTTTGACCGCAGATGATCCTTAAAATTGACAGCGGATGGTTATGTTAAAGGTAGCACAGGTTGTATTTGAGCAATAAACATGCATTAAAGTAATGCGTTTAATAAATGTTTGCATATGACATTCAGAACATTTGTTCATGTCAAACTATTGGGGTCTTTTTTTTTTTTTTTTTTAATTATGCAAATAATTAACTGATTAGAAAAAGAGGAGGATGAGCGTGTGCAGTGGATCAAAAAATGTTGAAGACATCCTCATAACATTAAATGTCGAAAGAATTCACACATAACAGCTGCTCTTTAAATTTAGCAGGCAAAAATTGTAGCTAAAAAGCCTTTTTAATTACGCAATTAATCGTGATTAATCAAAATTCTAAAATGTGATTAATCTGATTAAAAAATGTAATCGTTTGACAGCTCTATTTTAATTACAGCAGAACTCAAGTTTTTTTTGTTTGTTTGTTTGGTTGGTTAAGGGGTGCAACACATGCCACATGTATAAAAGAATCCAGTCACTTGTATCATGAGTTTTCATATTTGATAGAAACATTTACTTGACATTAAAGATCTCCACGTGGTGTCGGCTTAGACTGAATTGTGTACAGACATAATAATAATAATAATAATAATAATAATAATAATAATAATAATAATAATAATAATAATAATAATAATAATAATAATAATAATAAAGATAATGGAGGGGGAAGCTCTTCTGCTATGTTCACTATTGGACATGTGGACTCACAAAGCAGACACTCAGTCCTCGCTTGCATAGCCTGGGAACAGGGAAGCCTAATGTACTGCAAAGACTAATTCAAAAAGCAAAAAAAAAAAAAAAAACTTATGCTTGAAAACAATTTAAATACTGGATGCAGTGTGTTCAGTAAACTTTTTTTTCCTTTTTTTTTTTTTTTTTTTTTTTTTTGCTGCTGCTTTGGAATATGAGCCCCTCTCATTAGGGATCTCTCAGCATGGAGATCATTTGATTTCTGTAGCAGTGCTCTTTGTAAACATGACGATATGTACTCTGTAAACAAATCAAACAAGCAGCCGATTGTGGGCCACAAGTGTGTGAGCGTGTGTGTGCAATGGATGAAGGAATATGTATTAGGGCCATACTGAAAAGAAAATTACATTATATAATGAAAATTAAGTGTCACTTTCTAAAAGCCTAATACAGTATGATATATCTATACTTTCAAGAAAGAAGTCATACTGTAGTCATATGGGATAAAGTCTTCTTTTTCAAGAAAAATAATCTCTTTTTTTTTTTTTTTAAAGAAGTCATATATTTTTCAAGAGAAAAAAAAGACTTTTCAAGGAAAAATTAATGTACAGTATCGTTTAATAAAAAAGTGAAAAAAATTTAAAGAAAAAATATTATACGAGTATAAAGTTATATTTTTTCAAGAAAATAGTTAACTTTTTAAAGAAAACGGTCACTTTTTAGGAAAAGAAAATCTTTTTTTTTGGTGGGGGGCAGTTATAGTTTTATGAGAATTAAGTCAGATTACATTCAAGAAAATATTCAAAAAATTTTTTAACAAAAAAAGTCTTAGTCTTATGAGAATAAAGTCAAATTTTATTCAAGAAAAAGCATGATATTTCCAGAGCGAAATAAATTTAATTTTTCAGAATAAAGTTGCTTTGTTACAGATAGAATATTATGAATATTTTCCTCAAAGAAATATGATTTATTCTGGTAAGATGACTTTTTCTTGAAAAATACAACTGTTTTCTAAAAAAAAAAAGACCTAATTCTTGTAGTATAATTATTTTTTCTTTCATGGGGCCCTAATACTCCTTTGTAGCAGTCAAATATTACATGAATAAAATAAATCCAGAAGAAAGATGAATTGTTGAATGATTGCAGAGGGAAGCATGCTCCCACCTCAGGTGAGTTTACACTGTACATCCCATGCAACAATACTAAATGAATCCCAAGAGAATCTTCTTTTAGAACCATTGAAGATGCAAAAAAATAAAAAGGTCATACATTATATATATAGATATATATATCTTCTTTTTTTTTTACACATAATATATGCATGCAATACTTTTTCTGTCGTGTGCGAACATCTCTCTATCATCCACGAGCTCTACAAGCCTGGCTGGCAGAGACACTTATCATTACAATTATCATAGGAGTTATTGTTTTTCTTTACGATTACTGAAAGCAGTACGTAGTTGCAGCGGTGAACAACTTGCAAGGGGAGGCTGGCTGGTAGGAACACGAATCAAAAAGGAAGTGCTCCACTCATTGAAAGAAGTCGGCGTGACGTCACGTGTGAGCCGCCATATTGGTAAGGGGGGCGAAATGGGCTGTGGAGCGCTCTGTGGAATTATGCTGAAAATTCAACCGGAGAAGCACGTTTCACTGAGCAACGGGATTCGGTTGGTGTGTCATAACATGAGTAGAGCCACAATAAAGTGTCAGGAAAACCCATGCTCAAAAACACATGGGATGTCGGCCATTTTGTTTTGAAGATACCAGTTTAGGCTCATTTGCAAGGCAAACTCTTTTAGAGATAATGTCTCAATGATACCAGATTTGAACCATGTCTACTACGAGACGAGAAGTTAAATTATGAACATATTTTACAGAGTTGAGTGTAGACTGAGCATAGTGGCAAAGTTGGATGACTCGCCATAAAATGCAAAACTCTTAGGATTGTAAGTCCCCTTGACCAAATGTATAGCAACATGAAATTTGGTAAGCATGTCATTCATACCGTGCCATGTCACGTTAAAAAATAGACAGGAAGTCCACCATTTTGTTAGCAAGCGGCCATTTTAAGGTCAGTTTGGCCATTTCCAGATTGCTACGATATATAACTCACATATACAAGACAGTTAATGCTAAATTATAAAAGCATGGTGGCAAAAAGCTTGACCAAACATCTTGAAAATTCAGCTCAAATTTGGTAGGACTGTCTATCATGTGTAGGCCTTCGAAAAAAAATGTCAAGAAAATACTGAAAAGAAACAAAAAGTCTGCCATTTTGGTTTAAAGCCGGCATTTTGCCTCCAATTTGCCCGCTTCAGGGATTCTTGAAAGACGGAAATTTTCTTGAGATATTGTCCAATTGAGAATTTGATGCACATATGATTTTACATCTACCATTGCAGCGATGCTAGATGGCTCACCATAAAACACAAAATACTAGATCAAACGTTTTGTTTTTTGTTTTGTTTTGAATCATCTACCTAAGCTTGTTTGAATGAGTAACAAGAATAGACCCATAAAAAAAAAGTCTCAAGAAGCCATGCCCAAAAGAGAAAGGAAGTCCACCATTTTGGTTCAAAGCGGACATTTTAGGTTCAATCTCAGATTTGTCCTTGAGATTTTGTCCATTTGCTACCAAATTACAAATTATTGCGTGTGACCGCAGCATAGCTGAATGTGTTGACTTAAAACATCAAGGTCAACACCAAAGTCAAATACTGCAACTGTCGTGAATGGTTTCCCCCGATACCAATATGGCGGCTACTCGTCGGACGTGTCACAAAGTACCCGGCTATTCAACTTCATCCATATACGAGCCGGATGAGTGCGCACGTGTGTGTTTGTGTGTGTGGAGGGTTCACGGTGCACAACAACATGTTCGGAAATAGAAATGTAGCATTATCTTATCGCTATATTCAAAATGATTCCGCATATTTGACATATTTCTCATGCATACAACCACAAGAAGCGAGTCCATTGAAAAAGAGTCCAAGCTTTTTTTTCCCTTTTTTTTTTTTTTTTTTTGTTACCCCTGTGGAATGAGACATTTAAACAGCGGTCCAGTGTGTGTATGTACGTGTGTGTGTATAGGTGCGTGTGCAAGCAGGGTGACAGGGAGAAGGGGAGGGGGCTTGGGGAGCGAGCAGAGGTGGCGTTTAGAGGGTGAGTGTGGTGGGCGGGGCAAATGGGCTTCACTTCTGCATGTCACACTGCAACAGCAGCACGATGGACGGGTCGCTCTTGGCCGCCTCCTTGAACTCCTCCAGCGAAATCTGGTCGTCGTTGTTCTTATCCATTTTGCTGAAGATCTTGTCCACCCGCTGCGCTGGTGTCAGGCCGTCCTCGTTCATCTTCATCATGATCACCGTGCCCACCATTTTGTAGATGGCCTGCAGGGGAGTGAGCGGCACTTTGTTATGTCGTCCTATGAAATGAGGGTGTGTCACCTACTATATCATTTTTTATCCTTGGGGTCATTTGACTAAAACATGCCACAGACCTGTTATTGAATTAAATTGTGGGAGAAAATGCATAATATGGTTAATTTTAATGTATATACTTCCTCCAGGAACTTTCAGTGCAGCAACTTGGCATGAGCTATATCAAATTTTGACAATATGAAAACCGTGAGCAAAAATAAAAGGGGTACCACGGTATTAAAATTACCATTATTAATTATTCAGCCTTAAGATTTTTTTACGTTTTATTATTAGCTTGGTATGGGTCTTATTATTATTATTATTATTATTATTATTATTATTATTATTTGGTTAAATAAAAATATTTGCTACATATTTAGTACATCAAGAAATGAACACCATTTAAGTTTAATTAAATAAATAAATAAATTAATTAATTAAATATGTTTTAATCATTAGCAAGTCACAGTGTCACTTGTGAGCTATTTTTAGAACAGACTTGTGGGCTACTCATGTTGTCATGGGGCTAACTAGTACACCCTGGCACCATGATTTATTTATTGAATTTATTATTATTATTATTATTATTATTTATTTATTTAATTTTTTTAGGAAAATACACATTAATTAAAAGGCATCTGTGTCAGTAACTATAACTGTGTCTCTTCCGTCCAACCTGCCTCCGTCCCCCACCAACTCTGTGCCGCATTGCTCAACTCAACTGATTGGAGGAAATTAACTTCACTCAACTGTGCCAGCGACCAATCATATTGCGCCCTGTTTAGAATCACCCCAAATAAGATAAAAGAGGCTCTCGTCATTTTTAACAAGTCACCATTCGCAGTTATTGAAACCTGGACTTTTTGAAACCAAGGTAAACTGTCAAACTGGTAATCGGCCCATACCTAAGTAACAATTTTAGGGGTCACGTGTACATGAATGACGCTGGTTGAAATAGACAATCATCAAGGCGAACATGCTATCTACTCCCTTGTGTTTGTGTAAAGCTGTGCTGTAATTCTGTAACTCAATACAACTGCAGTCTCGCCATCACTCGCCCACCGCCCGCCTGCCTGAGTGGTGCAGGTGTGCAGCAGCGTGACAGTCACAGTCTGCCCGATAATACCCCAACTCAGTCTGTGGTGATGCAGGACGTGCCACACCCCAGTAAAATGTTCTCATCAACAGGGTGTTTGCGGAGAATACGTTCCTAAACGTACCTCAATGATCTCCAACATTTCCACCCGGGTGATCTTGCCGTCTCCGTCCAGGTCGTACATGTTGAAGGCCCAGTTGAGCTTCTGCTCGAAACTGCCGCGCGACGTGATGGACAGCGCGCAGATGAACTCTCGGAAGTCGATGGTGCCGTCGCCGTTCTTGTCAAAGGTGCGGAAGGCGTGCTGGGCGAACTTGGAGGCGTCGCCGTACGGGAAGAACTGCAAAAGAGGAGACGGCGGGTGAGGACACCATCAGGTTGCAGGTTGCAAGATTTTTGGGGTCCAGAGAAAGCTTCCAAAATGTTTCACTAGTTGTATTGTTTTTATTGGTCCCTATATTGCTTTTATATGAAATTATTTTGTGTAGGGATAGACCGATAATCGGCCGGGCCGATTATCGGCGCCGATATTTGTCAAAATGCCAAATATCGGCATCGGCCATTTTTTGAATCTGTAGGCCGATAAAGCTCACTGAGCAGGGAATACTTGCGAACGTAGCGAATTTGGGGTTTTCATCAGGATTTGTAAGATGTTCGCAGTCAGTTTTTATTTGTCGAATACACATTTGGAACATATTCACACAATTTTTCACCGCGAAAATCTTTTTGAAACGTTTTTACGAACCCTAACAAAAACCCCAAATGAGCTACATTCACATGAATTTGTTACTCAGTGAGAAATTATATATAGTTTGAAAGAATTCCCCCCCATTTTACTGCAAATGAATATCGGCTTGAAATATCGGTTATCGGCCGACTTGACTACAAATAATCTGTATCGGTATCGGCCTTGAAAAAACCATATCGGTCTATCACTAATTTTGTGGATCCACAAGATACTGTATGGCTCGCAGACTATCATTTGACAAGCACTTTTAATGAATTTGGTAATTGATTATTGATAATTGACAGCTCTAAAATGAATCCATAGATGTTTGGGCCGTGGACCCACCTTGACGTAGAGCTGCTGGAACTCCTCCAGGTTGAGTCTTCCAGTGGGGCAGTCTTTGAGGAAGCCCTTGTACCACTGCTTCAGCTCGTGCTCGTTGAACTCCGTGTTCTTCACCAGGTCCTCCATCACCTCGGGTGTCAGCTTGCTGTTCTGCTTTCCCATGGCTGCTGCTGCTGCTGCTGCGTACACACGAAAATCAATTCAATGCGCCCAGTGGAAACTCTCATGTCATATGATCTGGTGTTGGACTGCTGTTTTTATTTTGTGGAAAATGGGGGAAAAAACAACACAAAGATAGTGTTCCGAGCTCATGGAATCATATTCCAAAAGCACTTTGTTATATGTGGTTGTTTTTTTTTAAAGTGCTCAATAAACAAAGTTGAGAGTTGAGTTAGGTTAAGCCGTGATGTCTAAATAAACCCTGTAAGTACTGTGAAACTGCAAAACAAATGAAATTAGATATGGATCATTTGATCACATCGCTGATACTTTAACAACTGTAGGAATTATAAACAATGAATTTTACAGGAAAGTAAACAAAGATAATGTTAAGCTAACTTGCCTAGCGTTTCAGGCATTTAGCACAATTTCACCTCCTGACATTACATACAGAAAATTAATATGTATTAAGTGCAGTTTACCTTAAAGACCCTATTAAGTGTATCAGAGATGTGTTTCTAAACACATATGTGTTTGAAGATCCTCGCTAAAAACATAACGAAGACTGCAAAGTATTGAGTACCCGTTGGTGGAGATATGGTATTGAACTGTTTTTCCTCACTTCAGTTTTCCTGACTTTTTGGACACGCCTAAAAGGGGACACGAGGCACGAGGCGCCTCTCCTCCACTATAAGAACTTGCTCCCCTTTGTTAGCTGTTAGCTTATGAGCTATCTGCTAGCTAGCAACTCATTTTTTTCTGGCGAAGAAGGTTCCAGCCACTGCCGGATTATTTACGCGGCTCCAAAAACACGCGTGGATGTGAAAGCGCAAGGAAGATGCTAGACGAAGGAGCAAAAACAGCTTGAGTTTGCGTCATTTTTAAGCCTTACTGTATTTTACACACAGTATAGGCTTTCTTTTTAACCATTCAAATTTGGGAGGGTTGTTCCCAGCACTCTTCTCAGAGCTGTGTCAAATTTACCATAAATGCATTTAAACTTACAGAGACTTTAACTCCAACACCATGAAAAACACTGTATGACAATTAAAAGTATTAAAAATGACAGTGTTGCCAATAAAGGTTTAATATAAGATGACAGACTGTTGCCATTAGGCGAGAAATCGTGCAGCATCAGAGGTTCCAATGTGTGTGTGTTTGTTTTAATGTTCAGGGTGGGAGGGTTGAAAGTGTTGAATTGTTTCCCCCCTGGTGCTCATGTTTCTATTTCGGGCCTCAAGCTTGTTTGTGCCAGTCTGTGGCACTGACCTGGATCCTCACTGTCACTCAGCCACTTCATCAATGGATGAGAGTCAGCTAGCACAACATGCTGTGGGATGGAGATGCGCTGGTAAACATGGGGCCGGTCTAGATGTCATTTTGAGTGGTCAATGAGGCATAAAGGGGTCATTGATCCGCAGAGTCCGACTGTTTCAAGTTTGCAAATAAGCTGTTCATGATATTAAGGAACAAACGTGGGCCGGTCTATATGCAATTTATAATGGAGGCTGAATCCATCCAGTCTGAACATACAAGCACATCATTGATCCATGCAGCCAGAATGTTTCAAGTGTGCTACTAAGAATTCAACATGGGCCAGTCTATGCGATCTATAACTGATCTGGAATCTGACATGAGCTGCATTCGTCCATGGATCAAACATGGGCCAGTCTATATGTCATCATCTAGAGCGGCCAATGAAGCACTCACTACATTAAAATTAAAATTCAATCGACCAGAATAACTTCAAAGGGTCATAGAATACACTAGTGTCACCAACAGGTAGTCCATGGGCCTGGTCTAAAAATAGCTCATCAACGAGATGCATCAATTTTTGTGTGTTCTTTTTTTTTTTTTTTTAAGAGAAAATCAACCCATCTTTTTTTTTTATGACAATAAAAAGTTCTGTGCAGCCCCACTAGTTTAAATACAATATTGTGGTTAATTTTGTGATAGAGGAATATAATCCAACAATTTTTTTATCAATATCAGAAGGTGGCCATTTTTCTACTTACTGTCAACAAAAAATGACGTCACAGTTTCTCAGGTCTCAGGTAACAACCAACCGCAGCAGCTCAGCTTAAAAACAAACAAACAGGTGAGCTGTGATTGGTCGTTGCCTGAGCAACTGTGATGTCATCTTCAGTTGACAGCAAAATGGCCGCCCCCTTGGTTAAAAACTCATATTCCACAAATCAGAATGTCATGTTTAGACTAATGAGGTCACATTTAACATATTATTTTCGACAAATTTTAAGGTTGACTTTCTCTTTAAATCTCACATCAATGTAAATTTGAAAATGGCAACAACAACAAACAATTTCAGTGTTTCAAAAGTCAGTAATGTTGTAGCGCATAACCAAACGTGGAGAAAAGATAGCGGGCGCTACCATGATGAGGAGAAGATTGACAACAAAATAATTTAACCACATTTGTTCTTTCAGAAGTGTCTTTGCTTATCTTCGCTTTTACCAGTACCCAAGAAGCAGCTCTCATTTTCAAAAAGGTTGGTGACCCCCTGCACTAGACCCATCAATCAGCTAAACTTGTGCCACCCAAGGAAACCAACCGCACCCCCCCAAAGGGGGCACCATGGGTGTGTGCTCGCCCCTGGCAACAACAGTAATACACACACAACTGAACATGATCCATGGACCTGAATGCGTCAAGTGTGAGCATCTATCAGCTTTTTTTGTTTTCTTTACATAAACGGTCACATTGCGCCGTGCCCCCCACCAATCAGAACCACCAAACATACGGTCCACTTTCTCTGCAGCATGACGGCAGGCTAGCCCAGGGCCCTCCAATATACATATTTGCAAATTAGAAAAAAAAAAGGGAAAAAAAAGAAAGAAATATCCAACACGTCAGCCAATGAATGACCTTGAAGGACAAAACACTTTGCAGGAAGATGCAGCGAACGCCTCGCATCACGCAACTGTGCGGCTGTTTTGACGTTGGGGGGAGGGGGGGGGGGGGGGGGTTCTTGAACGGAGGGAGGGTGGTCGTGGATGGTGGAGTTATGATGATGGTGATGTGCACGCTATGCGCACACAGGCCCAAGAGAAAGCGAAAAATAATGGGGGCTCACTCGTTATCGACGACGACGCAATTACGGTACGAGCGGCGGCGCCTCCCAAGAGACGCTGCCGCATTCCGATAGAAACGACGCAGTGATAAAGGGAGGGGGCGCAGGGGTGGTTGGTGGTGGCGGTAGGGGGGGGAATGCGCCAATTTGCACCCTGAGATAAAAAAAAAAACAAAAAAAACGCATATGAAGGCTGCAAAAAATGCGCAATTGAAGAAATTGCGCAGTGGGGAGGGGGGAAAAATCAACGCGTCCTGTCCACAACACAATGAAGGAAACAACCGAGCGGGCGGCTTACCTTATAGTACCGCTATTGTGTTCTTCTCCCCCTGCAAAGTACACAGCAAAAACTCCCCTCCGCTGGCGGCGAGGCTGAGGAGGAGGAGGAGAAGAGGAGGAGGAGGAGGAGGAGGGGTGATTGAGGTGATAGTGGTGGTAGGGAGGTGCGCAATTGTAATGCTTCTTCCAGAAGGAACCGCGGCTGCCGACGATGGTGCGATGGTGTTCTCGATGTCTCTACCGATGAAGAGGTGGTGCAGCAGCAGCAGCGGCACTGTCGTTTGTCGGACGTTTGCAGGAGCCTGAACGCATCACAGCCTCGCGCACTGACTGACGGACTCGACTGGCCCGCGCGTAGCGATCTTGCACCTCCACCTGCTCTGCGCACGCAAACGCACCATCACTCACAATGCATACGTAATCTAGATTTTTTTATTTTATTTTTTAAAGGGGTAGAAATAGAAATATTAGTAAGAAATGTAATAAAATATTGTATTAAAACACTAAATGGGAAAAAATGCAAACATATGGATGTGAAATAAATATTTTCTAAAATCAAATAACATGTATATTACGATAGATATAGGCCTATGAAAAAATACAATTGAGATGAAAACATTTTATGAAAAATTAAAATAATGAACAAACAAAAAATAAGATAATTCAGGATTTTTAGGGACAAAAATGACCAACAAATGTAATACAAAATATGCAGTTATAAAACAAAAAAATAGAAAAACTTAATAGAAATTACATAAATAATGGAAAACTTAAAAACATTACAAACATGCCAAAATATTTTTAAAAAGTTATTAAAGTTAAATTATTACCCCCTCCCCAATATAATATGGAAAATACATAAATAAAAAAAGAAAATAATCGAAAAATATTAGGAAAAAATACAAAATTAGAAATTAATAGAAAATACAACATAAAGAGTCTTGCCAATATATATATAAATATATATATATATATATATATATATATATATATATATATATATATATATATATATATATATATATATATATATATATATATATATATATATATATATATATATATATATAAAGACAATACTGGGGAATAATAACAGCCTATAATATAAAACATGACAAATCTTAATCCAATGAGAAACTTATACGCTGTCCAGCAAACTAGTCCTTGGTGCTTCCTTTGTAACCTGAGGTTACTAGTTAAGTTCCATTTTCTATAACACTGACAATCTAAACAAATCTAGTCACACACATCACGCTCCCACACAAGTGGTAGTTGACATGTCTTGATTTAATATTCACATACAGGATTATTATTACACATATTATTTATATTTCCTTGACATTTCACCATAACAAAACACAAACCATCCCTGTACACGTCAACACTGATAAAAGACGGATTTTGAAAATGGTGAGGTTTGTAACATTTCGTGTACATTGAAACACTTCCACATATATGTATATTAGGGATGTACATCTCTCCAATAAAAGACGATTTTATACGTATCACAGCAAATTAAGTGATTAAAGTGTCAAAATTCAGTTTGGTTAAATCACAACTTATTTTCCAATTTGAATTGGTTTTTGTTATAAAATACCCCTAACGTATGTATATATGTCATCAAGTTAGAGTAAAACAGACTAATTAAGTGGAGGCGTGCTTAAGAAAAAAAAGCATCAAAATATCTTTAAAATAAGTTAAAGTAAAATGCTTTAGTTTTTTTCAGTGCAGATAAAGAAGCCATCTATATAGCAGGGGTGGGCAAACTATATTGTGCTCAAGGCTGACATTACACATTGGATTTTTAAAACAGACCAATGAGCCAAAAGCAGTTCAAATCTGCATGTATAACAGTTTATTTGTATAAAATAAAATAATAATTCGTTCTCATTTCTTAATTGCATACAAGTGGTGCCTTGAAATACAAGTTTAATTTGCTGTCCAGCCTCTGTTAACATCTGAAGGTTTCGGGGTTTTCACGGCATATCTTTGTAGCCCCAAAGTAGTCCCAGCCAGTCTGTTTAAAAAGATACAATTCAATGACAATTAAAAGTATTAAAAATGACAGTGTTGCCAAAGTGTTTCGTAATTTAACACAAATTGAAGTAGATAAATAAATTGTCTTCATATGAATACCTGGTTCATTTGCATTTATTTTAGCATAATCCTAACCTTAAAGACCAAAAGATTTATGTACAAAAAATCTGATATTATCTATTGTAATACAGATTTATGCTTGTGTTTGTTTAAAAAGAAATACACGGAAAGAGGAACATGAATAATAATTGCATATTAAATTGCAATTGCAAGAATGAAAAAAAAAAATCCCAATTCGATCATTTTTAAAAATAATTCAGCCCTACTTTCGTCCCCTCATTCCATGCCAGTGCCGTTTATAGTGAACAGCAAAATGCAAAGAAAAAAATGCTGTCTTTCACAGGGAGTGTGAAAGGGGCTTTTGTTAAACAGTCATTCATTGTTTCCACCGAGATTCGATCCAGTTATCAGCTACACAGTGAGCCAATTATGCCTGGTTGATTCCGTTAGTTCTTGCACACGGACCAATCAGGTGCCACGACCCTACAACTTGCTTTGCTTGAGCTTGTCGATGTGGTAGCACAGCTTGAGGGCGGGCCCCAGCTTCAGGCCGAGGTACTTCATGATCATGTCGCTCTTCAGCAGCAACAAAGCGTTACCGTCGATCTCCTGCACGGGTGGGCAAGGAAGGGGCTTAACATCCGGTTGATCGGGAATAATAACATAATAAGATGGCATGTAAAGATTTAAATTGCTGCAATTTCTTTTCATTGCGCTGTTCCTTCTGGTGTGCCAGCCTTGGCCACCAGGAGGCAGTATAATACTACCTCATTTCAAGCTCAGTCATTATTATTTCTATTTGAGGAGTCTGGGCTCACGTGTTTCCTGAAGACGTCGGCGTGAGGTCCGAGGGCGTTGGCGTCGGCGTCCCTGACGAACCATACCACGTCATCCACGCTCCACGCGGACGGATCCTTGCCGGGGGGCGGGGCCTTGGACTCCTGTGCGGCGTACACTCCTGACGGGAACAAAGGCCGGTAAACATGCGACTACGCAGCTGGGCACTTGTTAAGGCACACCTGCACACGCCAATGAGATCATTAATAAATACAAGTAAAATAAAACTGGTAGTGACTGTGTTAGATCTTATAGAAGTTAAATAAAGATGACTTGACTTGACTGAGTAAATGGAATTTAAGTCAGTTAGTCTGTTAGGTAGAAAGCTACTAAATCAGTTAGTGAAGCAATTTAGCTAGCTGATAAGTAAGTTAATAAGTTTAGTGCTAAAAGATAAAAAGTGAGTTATTTACAGAGTTAGTTCACGGTAGTCAGCAGTATGTTTTAGTGAGTTAGTACATCAGTGAGTTACTGAGTGAGTTAGTTAGTGAATGAGTTGCATACTAATTTAGCTAGTTGTAAGTTAATGAACAGCTTAGGTTGTAATAAATAAGTTAGAAAATAAGTTAATTACTGGGATAGTTTACAGTGGTCATCAGTATGTTCGTGAGTTATCACAATAGTGAGTTAGAAAATAAATTACTGAGTGACTTAGTGAATGAGCTACATACTAATTTAGCTAGTTATACGTAAGTGAATGAACAGCTTAGGTCACAAATAAGTTCTAAAGTAAGCTACTGGGTTAGAGGTAGTTATGTTAAGGACATTACATTACATAGGTATGTTAGTGATTGAAGTGGAATTTATTTTAGTGAGTTAGTGAATTAGATTGGTAGTAATTTAGCAAGTTGGTAGGTAAGTTAGTGAATGAGTTGTGTCGTAATTAAGTTAAAGGGTAAGTTAATTACTGAGCCAGTTGAGGTAGTTAGTATGTTAGTGAGTTGTTTTTAAGGTTGTAGGTTGTAGGTTGTATTTAAGTTAGTTAATTAGTAAAAATGGTAAGTAAGTTAATTTCATAAGTGGTAAGCTATGTAGTAAACTTCAGATGTAAGATAGGACTAGGAAAATAGTTAATTAGTGAGTCAGGATGTAAATTATTTAGTGATTGAGTAAGTAAGGTAGTGGTTTAGTTCAGTAGTAGTGAATTAGTGAATTAGTTGGTGACTACGTTAAGCCCATTTGCATTTAAGAAATGTTTGTTTTTAGAAACTGTGATTGGCTGACGACCAGACACAGGCCGGGTGTACCTGTCCTGTTGCTTTCCATGAAGGCGTTGGGGCTGCTCGGCGACTGCCGTGAAGCGGCCGACGCGTTGGAGAACTGCTGCGATGCGCGAAAGCCATAGGAGGACTTTGGCGAAGACGAGTATGAGGAAGAGCTTATGGAGCTGAACGCGGACTCCCTGTGCTCCGCCGCCGGGTACCGTTTCCCCTCCGTCTGCTCGTGGCGGTAATCCTCGGCCAGAGACGTTTCCGCTACGGGCCAAATGGGAAAAAAGGTAAGAAGGGGGCTGCAAAAACAATTCATTCAAACTGCATACAGGATGACGAGTGTTTTACCGTCGGAGTGGTAGGCACGCTGGCTGATGGGCTGGTCGCTGAACAGGTTCTCGCAGTGCAGGCTGCGACAAAGCTTCTTCAGGAAGCGCAGCACGTAGTCGATGCTGTTCACCACAGGCAGGCTCAGGAGGTGCTGCTTGCCGTCAAACGTGGCTGCAGTTCAAATGCGCAAAATACAAGTTGGTATTTTTATTTTTTTAGTGAATAGGACAACATATATATAAGTGCATACCATTGACTGTCATGAACAAATTGGATTTTTTTTTTCTTTTTTGGACTATGACGTGTTTTTTTCGGGGTAGTAACTCAACTTGATTTGGGATTTGTTGCTGAAACAGTAAACGAATGAGGAGTTTGAATCTGAGCTCTAGTGTTGTGTTGTGTGTCACATGACGGTGTCACAGACGTGACAGATTAGCAGAGACAACATTTTACAAAATCCTATCATTTTCGGCTCGTTTTTGTCCATGAACTAAAATGTCCATAGATTTTAGTCCAGTTTATATTAAGTGAAGGACATTTTCGTCTCGTCTTCATTAGTCGACGAAAATGCATACTGATTTAGTCTCACTTATTGTTCATTAATGAGGGTTTTTACGGAGCCCCGAAGGTGACATGGTAGAACAAAAAAAATTTTTTGCGTTCCCTCGCAAAACATTTTGCGTTCCCGCAAAGATTGCGTGCCCTCGCAAAAAACTTTGCGTTCGAACGCAAAGTTGTTTTGCGAGGGAACGCAAAGTTGTTTTTTTCGCCTACCATGTCACCTTCGCTGCGCCGTAAGCACTTCCGGGTCATCTTCCATGTGAACAAAAGCGACGTGTAAACAAAGCAGTGTAAAAATACATGCTCCATGCTAGTCGCCTTTGGGAAAGCTTTCCCACTGTTTTGTTTCATGTTTACAAACGTTCCATCCTCGTCGCTTTTGTTCACGTGGAAGATGACCCGGAAGTGTTTACGGCGCAGCTAAGGTGACATGGTAAGCGAAAAAAACAACTTGCGTAGATTGCGAGGGAACGCAATCTTTGCGAGGGAACGCAAAATGTTTTGCGAGGGAAAGCAAAGTTGTTGTTTTTTTTCTACCATGTCACCTTCGGGGCTCCGTAGGTTTTAGGCTAGTCTAGTCTAGTCTAGTTTTAGTCTGGTGGAAAATGTGTGTTGGCGAAATTATTTTTGTTTAGTTTCTGTTCACCAAATTAACACTAGTTCTAATAAATGGCCACTATGGACAAAAAGAGGTGCCGAGCAGAGCGCGGCGTGTGACAAACTACCCGATATCTTCTCTCCGCCGTATCCCTGCGTGAGCAGCGTGAAGACGGTCTTCTGCTGGAAGGCGCTGTCGATGCATCCCTGCACGGCCTGCTGCAGCACCACCGACGGTCGGTCGGGTCCGAAATGGTCGGGCAGCTGCTGGATCTTCTTTCGGTCCAGGTTGGGGCCCGTGTTGGCCTGCTTGTTGATGTAGATGCACACTGAACGCAGGAAGTGGCAACAATTAGCAATTTGAAAAAAGTTTTGCAAGTTTTTTAATTTTTATTGGTTAATTGATTTATTGTAAATAATAACATAAACATAATAAATTTAATACATAATTATTATAACAAATTTATTAAAAAATAATATACTTTATTACAATATTTCTTAATTAATTCATACGTTCTACATTCTAATTTATCTATTAAAACTATTGGTTGATTAAATGTAATTAAATTACTAATAAATATTAACTTAAAAAAAGGGGAGCAAATTAAATTGTTGATGTAGATGGTGGCAAGAATGAACAATTTGAAAAAGTTTTGCAAGTTTTTTTTTTAATAACTTATCTTACTTAATAATTGGTTAATTGATTTATTTTAAATAATAACAAACATGAGTATATTTAATACATAATTATAACAAATACAATAAAAAAATAATATATCTTATTACAATATTTCTTAATTAATTTATAGGTTCTACATTATAATTTATCTTTAAAAAAACCTATTGTCTGATTTAATGTAATTAAATTGCTTATAAATATTAACTTAATAAAAGGGGGGTTGGGCAAATTAAACCCCAAAAATCCTTTTAAAAAAAATGCTAAAAATTAAAGGGGTACTTGACTAATTGAGCCATTTTCAGCAGTAAAAAGTTAATATTTTGTCCAGAATGAATTTGATAACCACATTATTTTTCATGTTCAATTAATACCTTTAAAAATTCATTTTTACACTTGCAGTCGATTGAAGATGACATCATCTGTGCTGAGGAAGTAGGTAACAACCAATCATGGGCAATGGCTCACTTTGCTGACCCAACCCAGAAAACAGGTGAACCATATCATGATTGGTCATTACCTACTTCCTCAGCAGAGGTGATGTCATCATCAGTTGACAGCAAGCGTAAAAATTAGTTTTTAAAAGTATCAATTGTACATGAAAAATAATCAAGTTATCAAATTCATTCTGGACAAAATATTAACTTTTTACTGTTGAAAAATGGCTCAATGAGTCACGTATGCCTTTAAATAAAAAGTGGACAGACTATGCCCATCCTACCTGTGAGCACCTGGGGCGTGGCCGAGTGGGGGACTGTGGCGGCGTCCTGAGGGATGGAGCTCATGTCGGGCTCGGGGGTGCTGCTTGGCGGCGAGATGGCCAACGGCGTCATCACCATCCGGGGTTTCAGCTGCACAAGAACGAGAAAAAGCACTTCTAAACACATTGACTTGATTTGTTTTGTGTTGATTTCTTTGTGTTAACTGTGGGATGGATGGATGTGTGGAGCGGGACTCATTTTCAGCACTGGAGCTCAGACAGGCCCCACTTAAAAACATTTTAATGAAGATGTACACTTTTACCCTTAGTAGTTTATCAGTCTAAAATTTACCATTCCCTCCAACAATATTCATATTGTATTTGGTATAAAAAATAAAAAAAATAAAAAATAAATACAATTGAATGTGCTTACAAGCTCACGATCAGTGTGTATCTGAACAAGCATTACAACATAAATATCTAAAATGGACAAAAATGGTCCAACAGGAAAGTGTACATAATATGCGATAAGCCACTTCATTTAACAAGGCAAATTTATCAAACATAGTTAAGTCGACTCAACAACCTTTAGGCAGCTAATACAGCACTTCCTGTTAGCCCTCTTATTTGAAACCTAGTCACGCCACTTCCGGTGTGTTATTTAAATGATAGACAGATGCTAACTTTATGATCACTTTCCCAGCATGCTTTGATGCCGTTAAAAGCAACACTGGTGCCTCTTTAATGTGTTATTTTGGGCAGACGGTGTGTTAATATTGTTGCAATGGTCAAGTCTAGTCAAGTCATCTTTATTTATATAGTGCTTTTTAACAGCCTTGGGTTTGTCGTCGTTCCACTTTTGCTTTTAAATTATTGCGATTGGTAACACTGTTTGTGCAGTCAGTGGTATATAATACAACAGCCTTGTCAAACTAAAGAATTTGTACAGTCTGTATTTTTACCGTTTTTCTTTTTAAACTGTTTGACCACCAAAAACGTTTAATAATGTATGCTAAAATCATAATGAATGCCGCCATAAACGTTAATTGACGTTTAGTACGTTTGTTTGTTTGTTTGTTTGTTTTTAAATCAATGGGCAGTGCAACATCTTGTGGAGTGCTGCCTGGTCAATGGAGTTGTGAAATCAAAAACACCCACACTACAGCCAGCAGGTAGCAGCATTGTATCTCTATTCAATGGGCTCAAGGCGTATCGGATTACAATGAAAAATGACAAAGCTGATGAAATAGAACATTTTCAAAGATGACGTGAATGATCAAAAGCCTTTGTCACATTAAATTAAATTCACAGAGCGTCACTAAACAAAAAATATTATTGTCAAAGTCACTGTTGTGCAGGAAATGTATCTTTTTACAAAAAGCAAATTTTCTCATTTTTTTCTATTTTCGCTTATGTCACACAGATTGCCTATTTTCAAATGGTGATTATTAAAGAATGGAGTACTTTTTTTTCTAATAAAAAAATGGAATTCAATCTTTCATATGGTATCCACCATGTTTATATAGTCATAGCGTATAATATTCTGTTTGACTTGAAAGATGAGTGAAAATGCTCGACATCGGCTGGCACTGTCGGGATTGTTTTTTGGATAACGTTTGGCAGTCAAAGAGTTAAATATTTGATCTTTGACGTCTATAGCCGTCAATGGCAGTGAACGAGTTCAAATCGGATCAGTTACGAGCTCGGCCACGGGAACAAATTCAATTTCAGGGTACCGCCCCGTGAACCTCGCCGCCCCGTCCTGACCTTGAATCCCGGCTTCCTGCCCCTCTTCTTCGGCACCTTGAGCGGCGGCAGCGAGTCGGCGTAGCGGTTGGCGAAATCCATCTTGACCACGCTGCGCAGCGGGGGTCTGCCTCGCTTCCGGCCCGGAATCTTGCCCAATTGGCCCGGCATGAAGGAGGATGGCGCCACTGCGGCCGATTGCATTTCACCGCCGTCGTTGCCGTCTGCTTGCTGCTGCACCGTCACTGCGGGTGCACTCATTTGGAGCTGTTAAAAAAATAAATAAATAAATCAAAGAAATCCAGCTCACCCAAAGAAGAAAAATAGTTTCTTCCGATATAACGCCATGACAAAATCACTCTCCCGTTTAATGTTGCCGCAGGCTCTCATTAGTCTAATGCATTCAGCAGTAAATGGGTGGGAGATGGTTTCAGGAATCGGTGGGGGGGGGGGGGGGGGGGTGTCTTCACCATGGCTACCCAGCTATGTAGTACGATTAGCGCCCACGACAGCGACAGTCTTCGAGCCCGCGTAGGAGACGTCCGTTGACAAAAGGATGTAAACACTCACCGCCCGACGCAGACAAGCAGGAGGGGTCCCGACGGCGCCTTGCTCGTCTTACCGTTTAAAAGGCGGATGTAAAACTGCGGCTGTGTGTGTACGGACCGATGGACAGATGGAGAGAGAGAAAGAGAGAGAGAGAGGGAGAGTGGGCGAGGGAGACACAGAGAGAGTGACACAGTATGCGCCTGGAGATAGTGGCAGGGTAGTAGTGATGGGGTTGCTCTGTTGTCATGGCAACAAGCCTGTAAAGCCTCCCGTGTTTTGTCTGCGGCTCACTGATGTGGAGGTGAAATCGCACTCGTTTTCTGTTACCAGACGGAAGGATGCGCGTCCGTATATTTTGGGGGTCGAATACAAACGCGACTTAATTAGGACTGTGATGAATTCATGTGGATATAATGTATTAAATCAAAGAAGTTATCATTGTCATCACATATTTAAACCATCTGAGTCTGATGCTGATTCTAATTGTACAGCAATTCTGCTTTCATTGTTACATGGATCTTTCATTGTAAATGCACAAAAGAGGATCACTTGGTTCAAATTTAGGGAACAGATTAATACATTTTCTGAAAGGGAATTTTAAAATGCTATCAAATGATGTATAGACTGTGAATTTAATATTGATTAATATTTGATGAAGATATGTCAATTTGAAAAAGGAAATAAGTAGCTGGAGAATGGAAGAAATCATAATCAAAGTTGGTGAATTGTATTCCTAAACACACTTACAATTAAATAAATAAATAAATTAATTAAATTAATGAACACCACTTATTTTCCTTTAGTGCTGTCAAGTGATTATTATTGTTTTTAAACAAATTAATCACACAATTTGCTGCAATTAATTAATCACGACTAATCATAAACTATTTTCTACTGCTATTTACTTGACCAAAATCTTGGAATTAATTTACAAATCATTGAATAGAAAGTATATTTCAATTCAAAGACTGTTCTAAGAGCTTTCTTTGATTCTTTAATAAAACTTCTCCAGTAAAAAACAAACTCTTGAACAAAACAATCAAAACTGACTCAGCCTTAGAGGCATCTTCCTGATATTCTTCTCATAGAAACAATTCTCCAAACTTCTCACTTACCGTTATAGGTTTGTCCACAAGCGTCACATTCCAACAGAGTTTATTGTCAAGGCCCCGTGGAGTTAACTTGAGCATACCGGATAGATATTGTAACTCCTTTTGTAGTTTAAAGATGAAACCGTCGCTGAGGCTCTTCGGTCGCTTTATTCCATTGAGCGGCAACGCGATGGGCATTCATTCAAGGGCTGCTATCGGCCACAGCTCGCACCCAGTCACTCCACACACTGATGAGCACTCACTGGAGCCAGTGTTCAAGTTGGTTAAGTCCATTCAGCATCATCTGCAAACATCTGAGATGTTCAGTTGTTGCTTTTGCTGTCATCATCAAAGACATCAGAGAAGCATCCACAACAAAGCAAATAAAGAGCAACAAATAGTCACACAAGGAGCACTGCAAAGTATGCTGACACACACATATATATATATATATATATATATATATATATATATATATATATATATATATATATATATATATATATATAGTTAGAGTTAGATAGATAGATAGAGAGAGAGAGAGAGAGAGAGAGAGAGAGAGAGAGAGAGAGAGAGAGAGAGAGAGAGAGAGAGAGAGAGAGAGAGAGAGGGGGGGGGGGGAGAGAGAGAGAGATGTTTTCAAATAAAAAGCATTATACATTAAACAGCACAGACTTTTTATTAATATTTAATATTTCTTCCAGTAACTCAACATTGAAGAAATGTCTCCCTCTGTCGGTGTTTAAAATAAACTACGATGTTTTGTTCTCAGTCACTTTGTCCATAAAGTTATTTCAAACAAGATGGCGGTGTGGTTACCGCTGTCTTCCAAGATGTCACCCCCAGTCTCTCTTGGCTGCACTTTGCTACGGAGAGGACAACATTCCACCATAAAACTTCTCAAAACCGTAATGTGTCGCAGACGAGGTGAGACGGGTTATTGGTGAGTTTATTTGTTTTGTTTTGTTTTTTTTATTCTAAAACTTAGACAAACTCACCATATAAACATGGGCTAACTTGGGCTAATGGGCATATATAAGTCAAAATAAGCATTGTAGTTTCTACGTGAACTCAATTTGTGTTCGTATTTACTTTACTTTCCGCGTCCGGTCAGCTCTCGCTACTCATCGCTGGCATGTTTGAAGCGTTGGAGAGAAGTAACCAGCAGTACTCTCCAAATGCTTCATTACTGTAGGCATGTGCGGACAAAATTCAAAATTAATTAATTTACATGAAACAAGTACGGTCAGACGCGTGACGATTTCATTTCATTGTGAAAAGAATATTATTAGATAGCTTGCTAAGCACAGAAACAGACAACATATCAGACTGCGGGTGCAGTTGTGGTGCAATATTTCGCACTATTACCGGACGCAGCGCATTATTAGTGAATATGCCCCTAAGTTGTTTATAAACATCATACTGTGATGGGAAAAAAAATGTCAGCCAACCAATTTACTTTGAATTCGGCAGAAGCATAGAAAGATAGATAATAATAATAATAATGGTAATAATAATAGTAATAATAATAATAATAATAATAGGGCTGAACGATTTAGAAAAATGTTCTAATTGCAATTTTTTTCAAGGTTCTCTTTGCATGTATTATTTAACCAACACAAGAAATAATTTACCGGTAATTATAATAAACAATATAAAATGTATGTTTATAAATGTTTTGGTCTTATAGGTTAGGTTTACACTAGAATAAATGTTAATGGCTTGTTGAGTGACTATTTTTTGAGAGCCCTTCAGGGGCAGATACACACATACATAATAACTGAACTGAGGTAGATATATATATTTTTTGCAAACTTTGTACTTTTACTCCCTATATTTGAAAAACAGATACCTATATTTTTTCCAAATAAGCTTGGTACGTTTTAAAACTAACATCTATACTTCTACTTTAGTCCTCCCTATTTTGTAGCTCTCAGTTGCAAACAAAGTAGAAAAAAGAAAAAAAAAAGGTCCGATCTCACCATGTTGTGTTTATCTACGAGAAGGCTTCGCTGTGGAAGCCCAGCGTGAGGTGGCGGAGGAAGAGACGAATGGCGGCTACGGCGGCCCCCTGGAGCACTACAGCGGGCTGATCCGGGATGGGACCCTGCGGGAGGACGAGCACCAGAGAGCCGTGATGCAAAAACTGGACCAGCTTCACAAAACACTCCGCGGCTACAGCAACACGCCCACGTCCATCTTCCAAAAGGTACACCGATATACGGTCATGTTTCGATATATGATTGGCAAAATATTATAGTATCATCATCGTATTCCATGTAACTCGATGAAAAAAAAAATGCTTGGATACTACAAGACGATATTGCGCTGATTCATTATTATAAAGTCTGTATCTTGTAGTTTTTCACCAGGCCGAAGCCTCCCAAGGGTTACTACATTTACGGCGATGTAGGTAAGAGACACTCGTAACTGTATCACCTTTATTTGGTCCCAAGTTAGGTGTGATAATGATTTCAGGCACGGGTAAAACCATGGTCATGGACATGTTTTACTCGCACGTGGAGACGGAAAAGAAAAAGAGGGTTCACTTCCACGGCTTCATGTTGGACGTACACAAACGTGAGTGGGATTGTTTTTTATGTTAGAGGTGGAACAGAATAGCTGTATTGTGATGCTTTGCCCCTAGGCCTAGCTATCTTGAAAGGTACCATATCAATCCCCAGCCCTAATTATTGTTCTATTTACTCAATGTAAATAAATAAAAATAACTATTTTATTGTAGTCTGATATTGTGATGGTTTGTTTTATCGTGATACGTTGGCATGGTTGATAACCATCCCCACCCGGGTGATAATGGACATTTTACGACAAATATTCCGCATATATATATATCGCAATTATGCAATTTTTCACAAGTTACTCTGTGAATCCTAATATCTACCAGGGTTATTATAGTTTTGGAATTTTCATTTTAGTTCGCTTTTCATTTTGAGTTTTTTTTTTTTTTCAGGGTGGTTCTGTTAGTTTTAGTTATTTAAAGGCGCAGTCTGCCGGTTTCACTCGGGAAAAGGCACTTTCTAAATACAGGATTTAAACAAACAAACAAACTACTTCTCAATATACAGCTATGGGCTGCTCTTAACTTGTGGTGGTGATTTTGTCCTAAACCCGCACCCCCCCAGGCCTGTATTTTGCCATTTTGTGTTTGTTTTGTAAACAGCGGGACATTTCTGTGGAAAGACAGTGTTTACACCCCTCCAGCCAATCGCAGAGCGGGGGGGGTGCTTGGGGGCCAAACGGGGCCGGACGAACGTGTCACTCCCGCGGCAATTTGAAACCACGCACAGATTTTTTTTTCACTCACTCATTCACACATGTAAGCTTCTGTGAGTGAGTGAGTGAGTGAGTGAGTGAGTGAAAAAAAAAAAATCGGTGCGTGCTGTCAAATTAACCCCCCCCCCCCTTCTGCGATTGGCTGGAGGGGTGTAAACACTGTCTTTCCACAGAAACGTCCCGCTGTTTACAAAACAAACACAAAATGGCAAAATACAGGCTGGGGGGTGGTGGTTGAGAACAAAATCACCACCACAAGTTAAGAGAAGCCCAAAAAATGAAGACAAGCCCTGATCTGTAAGTAAGTAGTTTGTTTAAATCCTGAATTGAAAAAGTGAATTTTCCTGAGTGAAACCGGCATACTGGGCCTTTAATAAATGCTTAGTTTAGTTTTATTTAGTTTCAGTATTAGTTTTAGTTTAAAAAAAAAAAAGTTTATTATTTGTTAGCAAAAATTTTAAATACACCGTGGGAATGACGTCGTCTTTTTTTATTGGCTGTTGCTAAATGATGTCACTTCTGTGTGAAACACTTTCAAACGTCCTTATTCCGGTTCATATTAAAATAAATCCACCGTACGTATTTACCAAAGTCGAAAACGAAGGACATTTTTTTGACATTTGTTAGTTTTAGTTAGTTTTGTAAACATAAAATGTACTTTCAGTTAGTTTTTGTTTTTAATAAGCATTTTCGTTTTTATTTTATTTCATTAACAAAATCGTTTTTTGAATTTTATTTTTTTCCGTTAGTTTTAGTTAACTAAAATAACCTTGACCACTACTTATTCTAAGTTGAAAATAGTTGGTTATTGTGATGTATGGTTTCCTTCCAATATAATAACGATCGTGTCATATCGCGTGCGACTGCACAGGTATCCATCGCCTTAAGCAGAGTCTGCCAAAGAGGAAAGCGGGCAGGATGGCCAAATCTTACGACCCCATCGCGCCCGTTGCCGAGGAGATCAGCGAGGAAGCTTGTCTGCTGTGCTTTGATGAGTTTCAGGTAACGACCACGCCTCAATGAAGGTGATGATGATTATTAGTATTGCGTGATGCCTCACCATGTTATGACGTCGTTCCAGGTGACGGACATCGCCGACGCCATGATCCTCAAGCAGCTGTTTGAGAACCTGTTTCTCCACGGAGTGGTCGTCGTGGCCACGTCCAATCGCATCCCTGAAGGTGAGAAGTGAGCGGATGAGAGGAAACATAATGGGACGTAATATTAGATGCAGATCCATCACAAGAGCTGAATTGAAACATGTACTTAACTCGTGTAACAGTATGATTATTATTGTACTTGGCGTTTGCAACTTCATTGCATCAAAATGGGCTATTACTAATATCGTGGTTTACCAACATGACAGGGTGAATGAAATGCAATTGGAAATGTGATCAAATGCAATTAGGAATTCAAAATTAATTAGATTAATATTATTAATTAATGAAGTATTAAGTTGAAATTGAAATTAAATTTTATTTTATTAGAAATGTAAAACCTATTTTGCACTAAAGTTAAAATACAAGTTAAATTAAATTACAAATTTAATCATGAATTTTATTACATCAAAAATTCAGAAATTATGTGAGATTAAATGATCAACTACGTGAAGTCAGATTACCGGTACATTAAATAAAAGAAGTAAATCAGGATCAATATCAATCAATAAGATTTAATTCCAAGTTCAATCACATTACATTAAATTAGAACGTACGATTAAGTTCGGAATAAACTGAAATTAAATGTTTTTCATAATTAAATGAGCAGTTAAATTAAATTGGGCAGATTTAATTAAGTCATGTAAGATTTAAATAAGAATTGGAATTCAATTAGGAAGTAAATTACATCAGATATTAGAGGAAATTACATATGGATTTAATAAGAAAGATTTGATTCATGCAGGAATTAAATGAGAGGTGGAATTAAATTTGATATTAGATACACGTAAATTAGGGAAAAATATTTTTTTTTAATTAAGAATTAATTCATTTTAATTTGATAATTCAATTCACTTATTAAATTCATATTAAAGTAAGAATTTAACTCAATTAGAAATTAGATTAAATTTACTCTAAATTGGGAATTATAGTAAAATAATTGCATATGTCATTTTTTTTCAGATTTTTCAGGAAACTGAACTTGAATTTGCATCATGAGGAGATTATATAGACAAAAAAAATGACGTTGATAATTATTTTAAGAGGGTGACGAAATGAAATATTAGGGATTGTAACATAAATTAAATTTTCATTTTTAAGAAAATGTGCAACTTTGACACACAATGGGAGAAAATAAAATGATTTGAAATGTAATTCCCCCCCCTCCTCTCCAGACTTGTATAAAAACGGGCTGCAGAGGGTCAACTTTGTGCCTTTTATTGCTGTGTTGCAGGTAAGACATCTTTGTTGTTGTTGTTTTAGCCCAAACGTCAAATAAGTTGACATGACACCGCTCAGTGCACTAAATATTGTGCAGAAATATTGCCAAACTCTTCGTCTGGATTCAGGGATCGACTACCGCAAGAGGAACAGACCATCCAAAGGGAAACTTTACTTCCTGTAAGACATCCATGAATCATGTTTTTTTTAAATTATTTTAATTATTATTGCTACCAAATAAATCTGTTCACATCAGTTCCAGTGAGCCTGATGCAGAAGAGACGCTTGACAAGCTTTTTGACGAGCTGGCCTTCAAACAGAATGACAGTACGTCATTTTTAACCATATTTTGATTATTAGAATTATTAAAAGTTATGTGTACTTCACAGTAACACGGCCGAGAGTGCTGAACGTGCACAACAGGAAAGTGCGACTGAACAAAGCATGCGGGACCATTCTGGATTGCACATTCGAGGAGCTGTGTGACAGGGTAACGCTTAAAACATCCATTTCAATGGGAACCATTACCTTGGTTTATCAAACATAAAATTAAACATATTTGGGTTGCCCCATTGAAGTTCGTAACTTGAGGTTCAAGTGTAAATGCTGGATTTTCTGTTATGGCTCTGGTGCGGCAATTTTTCCCTTGTGAACGTGACCGAGCTGTTGGGTGATTTCAGCCTCTAGGGGCCAGCGACTACCTGGAGATCTCCCGTCTTTTTGACACCGTCTTCATCCGGCACATCCCGCTACTGACGCTCAACAAGAAAACGCAAGCCCGCCGACTCATCACGCTGGTGGACGCGCTCTACGACCACAAGGTTTGCTCTAACCAGTCACCTTGCTTTTGGCAGTTCAAGGAGAGACATTGTGCTATTTTTTTTTTTTTTTTTTTTTAAAGTTTGCCAAGTCAGAATTTTGGCTATGATGTAAAGTTTCAGACAGTGTAGTCCGTTGCCTGCAGTCTAGTGGCTCTGGATCTTGGCCCAACCTAGTCATCAAGTCATGGGCAGAGAAACACGTGTGCACCATTAACTCATTCACTCAAGGGCATTTTCACTGAAGATTTGCTCCTGGCTGTTTTCCGGGATTTTGACTGATTTTGCGAGGCCCACAGAATATTGTCTTCTATTACTATAAAAACATGGAACCTACCAAAAGAAAGATTAGAGTCTCTTCTTTCATCAGGAAAAAAAGTATATATGTATCTGTTTCCGTTTTGCAGCAATTAGCATCAGAATATAGCTATGTTTCATCAATATCCACAAACCTGTTGAAAACACTGGCAAAAAGACAACATTGCTGATCTCTTATACTCTGTTGCCATCTACTGGCCGTTTTTTGGTAATAACTACCATTGGTTTAAGCCATCTCTTCATGTCACAAGCTGCATCAAAGCCTTCTGTATGCTCTACCATTAAAAAAAACATATAAATACGTTTTTGGGAGTGAAGGACAAAGTATTAAAAGACGTAATTATACATTTTTGGGTTTGACTGAGTTAGCAGAAAGGCTCGTTCACACACACACAAATATTTGCAAAGAAACATAAAAAAAGCCGATATTTGACAGTGTTCACCTGTGTGCCGTTTCAGGTGCGTGTGGTGATCCTGGCCGATCACCCGCTGGAGGAGGTCTTCGTCCTTGAGGGTGACCACAGCCATGACGAGAGCCACATCCTCATGGACGACCTGGGACTCAAAAGAGTAGGAGATGAAGAGCACTTTGCTTGGTTTTTATGACACATTATGTCGTCATATGTTACTGAGATAAAAGTAGAAGAATTGAGAAAAAAAAAGCCAGGAACAAACTAGATCCGGTGCTTATGTTGCTATAGAACAGGATATTCTCTGGCTCTTGAAAGATCACTGAAAATGCTGTAAAACCATGACGAGCACACTGACGTCCCGTGTTGACAGGAAGAGGCGAGCAGCCTGTCCATCTTCAGCGGCGAAGAGGAGATGTTCGCCTTCCAGAGGACCGTCTCCAGACTCACCGAGATGCAGAGTGAAGAATACTGGCTGGAGGGAGACCGCAGCGCCAAGTCCAAAGTCTAATGTTGCACATTTTGCTTGATGTTTTTTTTTATTTTTTATTTTTACTTTTGCTTATCTCAAATGCAATTGACACATTTTGTTTGTAGGGATAAAATGATCAGAGAAACAAATGTGGAGGTACATACTTTTTAATGAAGGAGTTTTAGGGCCACACTCATTCTAAAGTTCTAAATTTTGGGGGGTAAAAGTTGTATAGTATAAAGTTGTATTTTTTTCAAAGAAATTACCACTCCCTTGTTGAAAAAATATACAATTTGACGTCTGTAAAATTACAACACTAATCATGAAAATATACCTTCTTTTTTTTTTTTTCCTCAAACATGACTTAATTATTGAAATATTAAAAACATCCTCATGAGCTTAAAAATGTAACACTGTCTTGAGAATATGTGACTTTCATTTTTTTTTTTCCTTTCTTGAAAATATGCAAGTTTTTCATTCATTTTCCTTTAATTTAAACTTTAATTTCATATTGGTACAAATTAATCATGACTTTGAGCTCAGATATATTTCCCCCCCCCCCCAAAAAAAAAATCTATACTCATTACAACTGTAATCTCGAAAATACACATTCTTGTAATAGTACTTCAATCTAGAACATATATAGTGTTTTGCAATTTTTTCAACTTTAATCTCAAAATATTTTAGTCTCACAAGATATTTTTATCTAAAATGTGACATTTTTCTTCTATACTAGCAGCTTTGATATCAGAAATAAAAGACTACTCATAATCTCCAATGCAGCACAACTTTATTCTCTCATATTACTTTAATCTAGAAAATATGTGACCGGTGTTTGCTATTTTATGACATTAATCCAGAGATTGTGTCTTTACTCTCAAAAATATGCATTTTTTTCCCCCTTCTTGACAGTTGTTGCCTCGATTACTCCTTCATAGTTTTCAAATGGAAGCGGGAAAGAAACTACTCACTCCAACCGATTTTAGCGGGAACACTTTTAAAGGAGATGTTGTACAGAAATTATTTATTGCAAATCTTTCTGCACTTTAAGACATGATTTTAACTAAGTTTTATCGCAGCGGTCCAACTCTTAAGAAATTACGAGGAATGATTTGAAGTTTTGGTGTGATATTTATCAATATTGTACTTGCAAAATTGTCAAGAGGAGTTTTGTAATTGTTCAAAAATTGCAACTTCAAGTGTCCTCAAATTAAATGTATACAATATTACTGTACATGTTTTGTTTTAATTCATAGCTAGTACTGTACTATAATTATTTTCCTTGCCAGTGATTAATTTCAGTGATAGTAGCACCATTAGTAGTATGTGGGCTCCCTCTAGTGGTTTGTGAAAGAATAACAATCTGGTGCGCTTGTATTTTAACTAGTATAATTTATTTGCATATAATCAGTCGTTTGTTTCTACTGTTTTATTTAGATACATATGATCAAATTTTGTTAAATCCATTTTACTTGAATCATTTTAGTACAGTTTTTAAATGCAGTCTTAATATTCAAACTAAATAATGTTAAAGTATGACTAACGTAAAATATACAACTAGTCTAATATTTATTTTATGCGACTTGGTGCAAAAAAGTTGCTGCTGCTGCAAAAAAAAATGACAGCTGACTTTTTTTCAACTTTTTTTTTTTTAGAATAATGTGCACCCTGCTGGGCATCCCTATGGGGGGCCAAGGGGGTGACGTCACTGCTCCATACTGTCACTTTAATTCGGAGCAGCGCATAGGAGGAAGAGGAGGAGGACGAGGAAGAAGAGACGCAGCTGCAGGGGTTTGTGTCGTTGAATGAACCTTTTGCATGTGCAAACATCATCGTGGAGGTGATGTGCTGCTGAGCGGGGGGAGCATTTCTGCACGAACGACGAGGAGGAGGTGCAACGATGAAGATGCCCAAGAAAGTCGCGGGACGAAATGGTCAAGATGGCAGCGGAGTGACGTGTTAAACGCTTCTGGGTGCTTGCGGAGGAACGCCAAGTCGAGATCGCCCCCCCTTCCCATCCCTCTCTCGGGTCCACGAGGAAAAGCCACCGCGATGTCTCATTAGCACGCATTCCAGCAAATAGACGGCAACTGACCCCCCTCCCCCTCCACACATTGATGGAATGCGACCCGAGTGACTTCCCGACCCACTCATCGCCCACCGCGACATGGCCGAGGCCAGCGAGCCGAACGTGGAGATCGACCCGGACTTCGAGCCCCAGAAGCGGCCGCGCTCTTGCACTTGGCCTCTGCCCCGTCCGGAGCTCGGCGCGGCGGGCAAACAGGGGGCGAACGACGCTGATGTCATCCCCGAAGAAGAGGATGACGACGAGGAGGGAGGAGCGGGAGGCGGCGGCGGCGGTGCGCCCCGGGAGGCCACCGGAGCTCTCACGCCGAGCTCGCTCACTCCCGCCGGCTTCCAGCTCGCCTCGCAGCACCGCACCGAGGAGGCCGCGGACGGCTCGCCGTCCTCGGCTCAGCTGGCTGCAGCGGCGGCGGGGGCCACCACCGCCGCCTCGCAGCAGCTGCGGAAGTCGTCGGCTCGCCGGAACGCCTGGGGCAACTACTCGTACGCGGACCTCATCACGCAGGCCATCGAGTCGTCCCCCGAGAAGAGGCTCACCTTGTCGCAGATCTACGACTGGATGGTCCGCTCGGTGCCCTACTTCAAGGACAAGGGAGACAGCAACAGCTCGGCCGGATGGAAGGTGAGCGAGCTCCGGACGTCGTCGTTGCGCACACCTGCTCGCAACCACATTTACACGGCATAAATGTAAATTTTGGCAAATATTTTCAATAATAATAAATGGGGAAAAGTGAACTCTGTGCATGCGGAAAGTACTGCTTGACTTAAACCAACATTCACACCTTTTCAGCCTTCATCTAAATTTGATTCAACGATATCCCCACTCAATATTCTGCACACAGCACCCCTTCAGGACAAAATTTAACAATTAAAATAATAATAATAAATATAGTAAAATTGTGAAGCACTTTACTTCTTTCACGTTTTGTTATACATACAGCCTTCTTCTAAATTTGATTAAATGCATTTCCATTTCCCCCTTAAAATGCTGCCCCATAACATTTTTTTTATGCACATGATTTAATAAATACATAAATAAATGTGGAAAAAAAGTGCTTTATTTTCTCTCATGTTTTAGATTATAGCCTTATTCCAAAATTTATTGAAAGTCCTTTTACACCCCTCAAAATTTACATGCTTTCATGCTTTCCATAAGTTTTTTTTTTTTTTTTTTTTTTTTATAAGCCGTTTTGGAAATTTATTTGAAAAAAAAATAGGCCAGCCTACTACTACTATCGAAGGAATTCAAGGTGCATCACTTTTTTTCCATGCATGTTGTGTGTTATTTCAAAATTGATAACATGCAACAACCCCCCAATCAAAATTCTATACTACAATACCAAAGAATGACAAGATGAAAATTTTTTTATTTTTTGGAGGGGCGGCCAAATAATTGAAAATTAAAAAAAAAAATGGAATGCGGACACTGTATGACCTTTTAGAAATTTTACTTTGCAAATTATTGAAAAAAAAAAGTATTTTTTAAAAGGCAAATATATTTTATTAGTTTTTGCAAATACGAGCAGTTTTTTGTTTTGTTTTTTGCTTTGACTTATGAGTGATAACTTGAGATACGAGTGCTGTATGGTATCAGCAAACAACTTAACTTCACAACAAACACTTTGGCAAATTCTTAAATGCAAATTTTATGTGACTATTGTATTTTAGGCTATGTTTGTATTGTACACATAGTTAAGTCATTTAAATAACATGCCCAATGTTACATCACAGTACAGACTTGTGCCCCGCTTCCCGTTGTTGAGGATTATAGTCCAGCCTGGAAAACCAATTCATCTGTCATGGAATCAAGTCTGATGAGAGCTTTGCGGGATTTAGATGCGTGTGTGTGTCTGTCAGGAAATAGGATTGGAATCCAGCACGTGGAACGCGTATTGATTCCTGGGAATTTTTCTTGAAGGAACGACCGCACAGTTTTTTTTTGTTTTTTTTTAAAGCAGTTTCCGTCATCTTCAAAGCGCAAAATAAACTTGACTTGATTATTGTCATGCAACATGTCAGTCAGTTACATAGTCAATTGTTTCATTTTATAAACTGTGACACAATTTTTGTAAAATGTTAAAATTGAAGCTATAATACACATTTTTCATAGAAACGTGTGCAAAACTGAGTCAGTTGCTGGACAGATAAATCTGTATTACACAAGTAAAATTAAGCTCATGTGTCTTCTTCGCCTGAAGACTTCCGTACATTTCCCCGCCACTCTTACGAGGCGCTCCCTCTAGTGGCCCACCAAGTAATTGCTCAATAAGTCATGAACAATGGGAGCCATTAAGTGGCTGTACATTAACTACAGAAATTGCGATACTTGTAATATAATCTATCGGGAGACAAAGTATCACGATATCGATATATCGTCACACTCCTAATGTGTGTTGTCAAGAATTGACATTTATTTTGTCATGTGAGATCATATTGTTAAGATGACATTAAAGTTGAGAGAGGATGAAATTTTGCATTTTGACCCCCCATCCCCAATCATACCTCAACATTTGGCTCACAACAATTCCTCTGAAATTGTGTGTTTCAAAAAGTTGAAACATAAAATGTTTTAAAACTTATATAATACACATTTTTCATAGAAACGTATGCAAAACTGAGTCAGTTGCTGGACAGATAAACACAAGTAAAAGTAAACTCATGAGTCTTCTTTGCCTGAAGACTTCCGTGCATTTCCCCGCCACCCTTATGAGGCGCTCCCCCTAGTGGCCTGCCAAGTAACTGCTCAATAAGTAATGAACAATGGAGCCGTTATTGTGGCCGTGTATTTTAACTACAAATATCACAACACTTGCATAGGCGTATCGATAATCTATCGGGAGACAAAGTATCACGATTTAGCGCGATACCGATATATCGTCACGCTCCTAGTGGACAGATATGGTCAGTGTTGCCAATTCAGTCGCTATATTTTGAGACTAACTACTCATCTAGTGTCTATTCAAAAAAGCAACTAGCCACTTTAATTGCTGCTAGAAACAGACACGAGTTGATTCAATGTTCACTTTCTTTCCCATATGACAAATTGACAATGCTTACCTCCGCAGAATTCCATCCGGCACAATCTGTCCTTGCACAGCCGCTTCGTGAAGGTGCAGAACGAAGGCACCGGCAAGAGCTCGTGGTGGATGGTCAACCCGGACGGCGGCAAAGGCGGCAAGGCGCCGCGCCGGCGCGCCGTCTCCATGGACAACAGCAAGTACATGAAAGGCGCCCGAGGCCGCGCCACCAAGAAGAAAGCCTCGCTGCAGGCCGCCCAGGACGGCAGCTCCGAGAGCTCGTCCAGCCTCTCCAAGTGGACGGGCAGCCCGGCGTCGCGCAGCAGCGACGAGCTGGACGCCTGGACCGACTTCCGCTCGCGCACCAACTCCAACGCCAGCACGCTGAGCGGCCGCCTGTCGCCCATCCTGGCCAACCTGGAGCTGGACGAGGTGGGCGCCGCCACCGACGACTCGCCGCTGTCCCCTATGCTGTACTCCAGCCCCAGTGGCGCGTCGCCGCCCGCCTGCCTCCCCGACCTGGCGGGCACCATGAACCTCAACGACGGGCTGCTGGACAACATCAGCCTGGCGGCGTCCCAGCCGCCGCCGCCGCCGCCGGACGATGACGACGACGACAAAAGCTCCGCCTTCGCCTTCGCCGGCGGCTACGTCGCCAACCCGCTTTACAGCCCGACGTCCATCACCAGCCTGCGCCAGTCGCCCATGCAGACCATCCAGGAGAACAAGCAGACCAGCTTCTCCTGCGCTGCCCACCTGACCCTGCAGGACCTCCTCAGCCTGGACTCGGGCGACGTCCTGCTCACGCGCTCCGACCCGCTCATGTCGCAGGCCAGCACCGCCGTGGCCCTGCAGAACTCGCGACGCAACGCGCTGCTTCTGCGCAAAGACCACGTCTCCGCCGCCGCCGTCCAGGCGCCGGTTTCGCCTGCTCCTGGCGGGAACGGCCTCAAGTCGCCCGGCAAAAGCTCCAGTCAGGACCGCTTCCCCGCCCCCGCCGACCTGGACCTGGAGGTGTTCAACGGCGCCCTGGAGTGCGACATGGACTCGATTGTCCGCAACGAGCTGATGGAGGCCGACTGCCTGGACCTCAGCTTCGACGCCGCCCACAACGCCAACGTGAACTCGGGGGGCTTCAAGCAGACGTCGGCACAGAGCTGGGTCCAGAGCTGAGGGGGGCTCAGAACGCACCAGGAACGGGACTCCAATAGCGGGCAAAGAAACTGCGTATTTATGTCATCTTACCTTTCCATCGTATTTAATTTGAGGTGTGACGATAAAGAAACGAGACAAGCTAGCCAAGGTAGTATAAAAGGGGCTACTGGCTACCCAAGATATATTTTTTTTTCCCCAGCTCACTCTCCTGCGCGTAAAGTTGAAGTGAACAGGCAAATTTTCTGGTTTACGGGTGAAATCAGAGACTGTACTTCTGAAAAACCACAACCAGAGTGTTAACACCCAAGACTGTTTGCACACATCCTTTTGTGTTGAAAGCAATTGTTGCTGATGATGCTAGATGCTAATTAGCCACGCAACTAATGGTCATCGCTAAGGCCTCCAAGCTAGTTCCACCCCCCAGCTCACTTTCCTGCGCATAAAGTTGAAGTGAACCGGCAATTTTTTTGCTTTACGGGTTAAATCGGAAACGGTAATGCTGAAAACCACAACCGGAGTGTTAACACCTAAGACTCTTTGCACACATCCCTTTGTGTTGAACACAATTGTTGCTGATGATGCTAGATGCTAGCTAGCCACGCAGCTACTGGTCATGGCTAAGGCCTACGTATCAAATCACATCAACGTGCGGATCCATTAAAGTCGATAAAAATTCTGTCTGGAAAGCACAGGTTCTACCATTAACACCTTTGAATGACTAGCTACCTAAGCTAGCTTTTTTTTTGCTTTGTGTTAAGACACTGACGTGGAATGAAAGGTTAAAGTCGAGCTGTGAATTTTCCAGGTTCAGAGTTCTCTCTAAAATGCTAACCATTTACACCTCGAAGCTAGCCGGCTAGCTGTCCTGTGTATAAGGTACCGACGTGGAATGGGGTTGAATTCATCCTGTGAATTTTCTGGCTTCCAAGTTGGCATCAGAAGTGAATCGCTAGCATCTTTTGATGCGCTAATTTAAAGTGTGAAAGAGGCTATCGGATATCTAATCTAGGATTTTCACATCCTTTCTCAATCCTATCCGGTGAATTCACTAGCTCTACCACTAACACATCTGATGCGCCAATTTGCCGGGAAGGCTTAAACCAAGCAGGAAATAGGCCGAGACAAATCGATAGCAGAACACCAATTGGCGCAGAGAGTTGTGAGCGGTCACGTTTCTTTATTGTCACACCTCACATGTTTTGGGTACTGTACTCTCAAGTCTTCACACACACACACAAACACAAATATTGATCAATGAACCTGAGCGATGTGTCATACTGGAACAAGAACAGAAGTTGCGTTCGTCTCAGGGAAGATGATTCCGTTTTTCTCGCGTCGACATTTTTGCCAAACCAGGGCCGAGGGCCCGTTTACATGGGGGAAAAACTAAAGGAGAATACTTGACATCTTTTTATTTGTATTTTTTTTTTTTGTCATTGAGCGACTAAAAGGAAAATTTGACGCACACCAAATATGAACATGTACAGCTAATACGTGAAACGAGCGGCCACATTGTGTGCTTTATTTTTATTTTTTGTGTTGATTGTGATTATTAGTGGGATCATTGTGAAGTTTAGTTCTTGAAGGTTTGTAGCTCGACACTATGGTCCGCCCCCTATAGCCCGCAACCCCTTAACCATCGTCCACCTTAGCAGAATATCGGAAGTAGCGCTCACTGGTGGATGCAGCATTTCAACACCAAATTACCGTCGCCGATTCATGTAGCTGTTTCGCACATGACGGAGCCAAACACAAATAACGCCCTCACCAACCTAATCAACAATTATGACAATGTAAATGGATTGTTTTTTATTTCTAGAATGAATCCACGATATTTAGGAATTACAGCAACGGCTCACAGGTACAGTGCTTAACAAATTTATTTGTTCACCCGTTTACCATCTTGAACAGAGAAATGTTGCACCTTATGTTCACTAATATTTTGACCTTTTGTATACGTTTTATTTTAGACTTTATTTTCAGAAAATTTAGACTTTTTTTTCCATGTCGAATAACGGCTTTATTCTCGTAATTTAAGATTTTTTTTTTCTTGTGGTAGTATTGCACCTTTTCCACTATAATACAACTATATTGATTAACAGCTTTTTTTTTTTTTTTTTTGGTAATACACTTTTATTGCACTAATATGGTGACTTTTCCAGCATTAACCCACAACTTTACTCCCACTACATTTTTTATTGTAAAAATTGAAACGTTTTTCACACAACTTGATTCTACTATGTAGACTTTATTCACACAATAGTTGTTCGTAATATGGTGATTTATTTTTTTCACACTATTTTACACCCCATTTTCTAATATTTTGCACCTTAATGCTAGTTAATTTAAAACTGTTTGTTTCATATTTATTATTGTCAAATGTGGACTTTTTTTCCCCCCACAATCAACTCAGATTTCTCCCACCTCAATTTGCATTTTTTTCTAATGTACGTTTTTGCACCTTTTCTACCACAATATGACATTCTTGTAAAATTGACTTTTCCATGTTGATTTACTTTTTTTTTCAGTAATATTACACTTTTATTCCACTAATGTTGTGATTATTTTCCCCACATTAATTTAGCACTTTATTCTTGGAATTGTGGCTTTTTTGTTTTCTTGTTATATTACACCTTTATTCCACCTGTGGCGACTTTTTTCATATTAATCCATAAGGTTATTTCCAGAAAATATTTTTTTCCCCCATATTTTGTGACTTTCCTCTTGTAAAACTGCAACATGAGTTAACTTTTTTTTTTTTTTCTTTGCCCCTCCAGATTTTTTGCAACTTTCTCACCGAACTTTATTCCTCAATGTTGGTTCTCGTCATGTGGCCATTTTTACAATTAATTTACTCACTTTTTTTGTCATACTATTGTAATTTTTTTTTTTTTTTTTTTTTTTAAATGCCCGGTATTTTATTAAATCCGTTTTAAGACTTCTCATAAAAGTGAGCCCATTGTTGTTCTTTATTCCACCTTTATTCCCATAATTTTAATCTTGTAAAAATTAGGACTTTTCCATATTGATTTACAGCTTTATGCGTGTAATATTACATTTTCACGTGAACTTTTCTCACAATATTGAATTTTACATCGGGTACTGGTCTGAATAATGTTGATTAAGCACTGTATATATGTTAATTAAGCCCTATATATATGTTAAATCAGCTGTGGATTTGAGTTAGCAGCTAACCGTTAGCTTCCTTTCGCCAATCCGGACCAAAGTGAACTATATGAATTGATAATGTTTACTTCTGCGATGCTGCATCCGCCATTTTATCACTTGTAGCATAAAAAGCTACACAGGACGGACAGTGTGCAATCTTTCCGCTTTGGTGACTTGTCGGTGCTATTAAAAAAAAAAAGATAGCAGGGTGGGGGTATTAGCAACCCAGCCCTCACCCCTTCTCCCACCCTTGTTATCAGCACTATAGCAGGTGCTGCCACCCTGTGACGGGAGCCAGTATCTTCAGAGCCATCCTTGCCATTTCATCACCACGAGTATTTGAAAATCTTGCCAAACGTTTCTGCGGCGTATACATAGCTAGAAATCCCGTGTGTAGATTGTAGGAAGCATAGTTATAAGGGCAAAAAAAAAGTTAGTTTTTGTAGGACCACCAGGATCTTTTTTTTTTTTTATTATGAATTGTGTGTTAAAATAGCCTTTTTGTTCAAGTGCACCCATTTCAATGTCGCCTTGTTTTTTAAACCCTTTTTTAAGCATATTTTTTAAATGCCAATTTGACATTTTTTTTTTTTAAGTGTAAATCATTTGTGTGCACTGTCATTCTTCTCCTCTTGCTCCTACCAGAACAAAAATATGGTGTTTGCCAGCTTTTCAAGAGATGGTGCATGTAAATAAAGCTTCCAGAGCCACTCTAGCAAATCTCTTTTTCTCGTGTGTGTGTAAAATTCAATTCCCCCCCCAGAGGAATTGCATGGATGCAAGGTGGACCGGGTAGTCAGTTTTCTATTGGCTGGCAGGCTCCGAGCTGCCGGCCAATCGTGGCTCTGTATCCGAGAGGAACGCAGCTGGGCATATTTTTACACATTTAGATAGATGTGGCTTAGTTTGTTGTCGCCATGGTAACGAGAACGTAGTGTTAAGGGGTCACGGGAGGACTGGCCAGTAGATGTTTGTATATTTTCAACACCAATATTTGCTAAGAATTATTTGTTTTTAATGTATTATTTAACCAAATACTACTCAGTCATATTTCATTCATAAAAGGTTTCATTTTGCTATTATTAAATGTTATGCAAAGTATTATTGAAAACTGCTATATTATTTATTTAGTCAACACATAATGTAATTATTATGAAACACGTGCAGTCTGAAGAAATGACTTCAATGGCTTCATTCGTCCCACTGCAAGGGAGGAAGCTAAAATAAAATGTTAGTAAAAAAAATTAAAATGGCACAATGTTGCTCTTTGAATTAACTTTATTTCAACCTCTGTCAGCCTCTTTGCTTTACTGAAGAATATTGCTGCTAAAACAGGAAAATAAAAAAAGTTCAGTGTTATTTTTTAAACATGATACATTTCACATTTGAATGTGAAAAGTTTCAGCTAATACGTGATAAGTTATCATGTAAAAACATGATAAGCATTCACTGTAACAAAATGAAGCAATTACTTCCAGTTCTGGTCATTGGTGGAGTGCTACGTATGGAGTCATGTTTGTCTTCTTTTGAAATTTGATATCATTTTAAAGACTTGGACATTTTTTGTACAGTATCCGTAGTTTCGTAGCTAGTAAGTAAGTAACCTTTATTTTCACAGAAACTAAGGTCCAGCTGATTTCTTTCTTTTTTTTCTTTTTTTTAAAGCCGATCCAATTTTAAAGCTGACATTTGGCAGAATAAAATTCCAATAATCGATTAATCGACCAATTAATTAACACATATATATTATGAATAAAATAACTTATTTGTTGGACACTATGCGTAAATCAATAATAATAATAATAATAATTTGAACGCATGTGGAATGCTTATGAAGTAAATTGAGAGATAAATTATGAAATTATAACCTCCTGGTTACTGGACAATGCACTTTACCAACTGTGCCACTGAGCAGTATCAGACACTGGTAATGATGATAAGTTATATGTATGGAAGTGGGCGTGGAAAGTGATACTTAGAAAAAGTTCAATGTCTGTCCCAATGAAAATGAATGGGGGAAAAGTTGATATTAAATGTGAAATTGTGCAAATACTGTAAGTAATGTGGAATCAGACGATATATACCTCGGGAGGCGTCAATTTTTTAAGCTAGTTGAAATTTGAACAATGTAAATTGGAAGGATTATGTGGGAGTTGTTATGCGGCAAAAAAGTGTGGAGAATAAAAATCACTAACATATGGGAATGCTTCAGCATTACCACAATTACAGGTAGAACATTTGACAATTAAAATAATTTGATTAAGTTTACAGCAGAGAGAAAAGTCAGTCAAATTTTTGGGGTTTTTTTGGGCGGTGGATGGGTGGATGGGGTACATTTGTCCTATGTTGTAATGTATGCATGTATGTATATTTAAATAAATAAATAAATAAATCAACCAATCCATGCGATTTTAAAAGAGCTAATATTGGCCGATTATTAGCACTTTAAAAATATTTTTCTTCTCCATAAAATTCCAAAGCACACGAAAGCCAAATGTGATAAGTTAGAATGATCCTACGACGTGAAATTTCTCATGTTAAAATATGAAATTTATCATGTATTTGTGCGATATTGACCTTCTTTATTCTGGTGTGGCAGGAATATGCTTCTGAAGTGTTCAGCACACGTTCAGCTGTCTAAGCAGCTCATCCATTCCAAGTCTGATGTTTTTTTTATTTTGATTTTTTTGAATTGTAACTGAATATCTCGAGTGTTGTTTACCGGATCTGTCGTCGCTTCAAATCCGAGCTCAGCTGTGCGCCGGCGGCGGCCCCGTGGTTGAGTAGACGGTCCCGGCCTGGATCTGGAAGGTGTGTCCGTGGATGTGCTGGCCGGAGTTGTGCTGGCCGGTCTGGCTGATGGAGATGGGCTGGTTGACGTGGACGCCTTGCACGTGCGCTTGCGCCACCTGCTGGTCGGGCCTGTGCGCCACGTGCAGGTGCTCGGCGGCCTCCTTGCTCAGGGTGATGACGTACATGGACTCGGCGCGGGGCGCGGCCGCAGCCTCCGGCGCGCCGAGCATGTGGATGTGAGGCGCGACCGCGCTGATGTCCGGCGCCAGGCTGACGTTGTTGCCCGTCACCAGAAGTTGGATCTCCTGCTCCGAGCCCGCCGCCAGCTCATACTTTTGGACCTGAGGGAACAAGTTGGTAGTAATATGATACATTTACTCTGTTACATTTACTTAATTTAACCTTTGGGGCTCTATACTGCCTATTTGCTTCCTTTTTTAATTTTTTTTTACCATTTCAGCTGTGTTCATGCAAATGTAATGGAACTTTGCAAGGGTGATTATTATTTTTTCTCTTATTTTTTAAATTTGCCAACAATGTAATTATCTAAATCAGTGGTTCTCTTTTTTTATTTTTTTTGTTTTTTACACCAAGCACCACTTGGAAAAAATAATTTCTCGCTCTAAAGTACCACTATAATGACCAACATTAAAATACAATAGAATAGTATGCTCAAATGTTCATAACAGATTTTTATCCCTAAAATTAATATTTCATATGATAAGCCACTGTGACATTATTAGAACATAGAACAACACAAACATAGAACACAAAAATATAGAAGAATAAAATAAATTACTAAAATTAACGTACGTGTATGTGCTGTGGTTTTTATTCATTTTTTAAATTGGAAAATGTCTTGTCAGATTATTTTTTCAGTAATTTAACTCTTTAAATTAATGTTACGGACTGAAGATCAGTAAGTGTTTATTTATATTTTATTAATTTATCAGTCTAGACTGTAATGGGCAAACTGGCGGCCCAACTGAGTCAGTCGCCCATTGATTAATACAAAACAAATCAAAGTAAATAAATTAAAAAAATTCTAAAAAAAAAATAAAAAAAAATCAAAATCCAATAAAATATTAAAAGACTGATAAATATTTAATATACATTTTTTTCACAAATAATAAAATGGTAAAAATGGTAAAAAGAAATTCCCAATCCAATAAAATAATCAAAAACTCTGATATTTAAAATACATTTTTTTCACAAAAAAATGGGGGTAATAGGAAAAAAAAATCATGAAAAACATGAAAATCCAAAATATGACAAAAAATTATTTTGAAAAAAAAAAAAAAAGAGGAAAAAATGTGCAAACTTGCAAATCTCCTGATGCCGAACTGCAAATATGGAGGCTCCACTGTAATTATAAATTGTGATATCACCAAACACCACTAGATGGCAGACCTATCCTAATTGCGCTTACACTGGGTCTTACACTGCCCTATATAATGACGCAAGTCGGCCTAATAATTTTTTTGCTAATTTGTAATGATATGGAGAACTAACATAGTACTTCAATAATATTCAGATTTTAAGTTCATTTTTTTGTAATGTTGCTCTTAATATTGGTTTGTTGTTCAGCAGTCTTGTGCCACCCTTGAATGGTCATTTTTATGCACTGGGAAAACAAAATACAGTATGTGGCTCTTTTGTTGTTTGCTTAAAACTCGTCAGGTTCGGATAGTGGATCTTTTATACATGCATTGAAAACTGTATTATCAAAAATGAAATATATTAACAATGTGCATTTTGTCCACATTTAAAGTGGCATTTTTGTCATATAGCCCACCTCAGTCTGCGTGTCACCACCGCCGCCACGTTCCTCCTCAGGCTGCGGTTGCTGCGGTTGCGCCACCCTCTCCTTGTTGTGAGTGTTGATGTGCGTCTTGAGGTTGTCGAGGCGCGAGAAGGAGAGTCCGCACGCCGAGCAGTTGAAGGGCTTCCTGCCCGAGTGGGAGGCCACGTGGCGGCGGTGGGCGCTACGGTCCGTAAAGGACTTGTCGCACACGCTGCAGCTGTACGGCTTCTCGCCTCTGGGGGGGGGGGGGGTCACGGGACATTTTTGGGAGACTTGTGATAAGTTATAGAACATTTGAACGAGATAAATAATAAGACAAGTAAAACGTGCAGTGTTGCTCACCTGTGTATCCGGATGTGTGTCTGCAAAGTGCTCTTGACGGAAAAACACTTGCCGCAGATCTCACACGTGAACGGCTTCTCACCTGCCACGACAATGTCACAACCTGATGACTTTGGAGCAAATTGTACTTTTTGTTTTGTTTTCGATGCAATTATAATGACCATCAATTATACACAGGTGAAATGAATGGAAATGACAATTTGTTCAAGCCCCCAAAAAACACTATCAAAAATTTTAGTAACAAAAATAAGAAAAATAGAAGCCTACAGTAATGTACTTAATGGAAATATACAGTACTGTATTGGCATAATTAAATAGAACGTAAAGACAGTTTTGTGCTTCACGCATTCATTCAATGGACGTGTGTGTGCGCCTTGGCCACCAGAGGGCAGTATAGTGTAATACATCCTGGTACATGCCGTACTTAAAACACGCAGACAGTCACGTTGAAGCTAATATTACCGGTAGTCGTTTTTCGGAGAGGATAAAAAAAAAAAAAGTTCTGTAAGTATTGTATGCTATGTCTACATGTATTAATACTGTTTGTGTTCTAAGGTGACTAAACTGTAGTTGCCATGATACCAATGCTAATTTTCTCAGACCGTCCACGACATTGATAATTGTGTGTTAGCATTAAGCTAGTGGACTCTCATGAAGTATGGTAATTCTTTTTCTTTCTTTCTTTTTTTCTTTCCTTCCCTTCTTTATTTCTTCCCTTCTTTCTTTCTTTCCTTCATTACTTCTTCCTTCCCTTCTTCTTTCATTCTTCCCTTCTTTCTTCCCCTCATTCCTTCCTCCTTTCTTTCTTCCTTTTCTTTCTTCCCTTCCTTCTTTCCTTCTTCTTTCTTTCTTTCCATGTACAGATATGAGATGAACATGCTTTAGGTGTCGTGCGCTAGGTCACATGACATCACGTGACGTCATGCGTGGTGATGCTCGGTTGGGATTTTCACCTGTGTGAGTACGCAGGTGCTTTTTCAGCTGGGCCGTGTCCAAAAATTTGCGCTGACACTGAGCGCACTCCGGAAGCGATTTGCCTTCAATTAATACAGAAAAGATCATTTAAAAAAAAGAAAAGAAAAAAAAAGTCTTCAAGTGGCCATGTTACGTTAGGAAAAACTAAAATAAGACCTGATTTATTTCACAAAAATACAATTTCAATCTGTCATCTTGACAAACAAAGTCGAAGTAATCGATCAAACGGGCAAATTGTCCATCTGACCTGTGTGGACCCTGTAATGACTTTTCAGCTGCCTCTTCTGAGTGAAGCTCTTTTCACATTGGTCACAGCAGAACGACTTGTTTTCTGCAAAACACAACAGTCGCATCATTGGGCACACCCACATACCTGTCGTTCTAACGTATGAAACAATTTGTCGGGTTACCTTGATGGAGGTTCATGTGCTCGTGCAGGCTGTGCTTGGTGGCGAGGACTTTGGAGCACACGCTGCACACAAACGGCGTCTCTCCGGTGTGCTTGCGCTGGTGCACCTGCAAGGTGTGCTTCTGTGTGAACGCCGCGCCGCACACCTGACAGGGGAATGGCTTCTCACCTACGGGGGGAAACAATGACATCACTTCCTGGAGCGAGCACTGGGGATGACCACAGTGGTGACACTGCCACATATTTCGTAAGTATCATTTTTATTTTATAAATGAAAAGATTGTGAATTGTCTTAAAGTACAATAGGTCAACACTCATAAATACTTGTGTACAGTAAATTTCAAAAAAATAGCAAGATACAAAAAATAAATAAAAAACTAGGGCTCAATTTAAAAAAAAAAAAAAAAAAAAAAAAAAAGTATTTTTGAGCCTGATATTGATTCATTATTTAAATATCTCTTTTTTCCCCATAAATTCATAAGAAAATAGAATTTTAAAGGCCTTTTTAAAAAAAAAAAACATCTTACTGTCTTCTTGAAATTTATTGTTCACATGAATTTTAAAATATTTTCTTACATTTATTAAAGACCTGACTTATTTAACTTTTAGACCATTCCGAATTTTTATTTACAATTATTGAATCAGAATTATAGAAATATTTTCATCTCACCCTTGCTGATGTAAATGTTTGTTTAACAGTTAAGTGATTATAACGTGTTACTTTCAGCAAAAAACTAAATCGTTTGACCAGTTACAACCTCCGCAAAATTTAATTTGCAATTTGTTTGTGGAGTTTTTAATCATTCCCTTAATCAATATCAATTGAATTGAAGCGGATAGATTCAAGAAAAACTGAAATCGAATCGAACTGTACTCTTGTGAATCGAAATAGAATCAAATGAGGAAATTAGTATCGATACTCAGCCCTAAAAAACACATTTAGGCATTTTTCAGTAAAATTTACACATTAAAATTCTATTTTCAAATGAATTTATGGGAAAAAGATATATTAAAAGGATCGAGTTACGGTTTTATGAATCAATATCGGTTTATAAATAGGAAAATCGATTTGATTAATCCATTTTTTAAACCCAACCCTAACATTTTTAAATGTAACGATGACACAAAACCGATTTTCCAATTTTAAATTGTTTTTTGTTGTATCCCTAATATATCTGCATACAATTGATGTGCAATGCACTTTTTAAGGGTCAGGGTTCAGGCTATTCGCCTCCAATATGTTTTCCATGAAAATGCAAAAAAATAAAAATAAAAAATAAATAAATAAATAAATAAATAAATAAATAAAAAATTGCTGCAAGAGTTCACCTGTATGCGTTCGTTGGTGGATCTTGAGGAAGATGTGGTTTTTGAACCCCTTGCCGCAGTCGTAGCATTTGGCCTCTGTGTCGGGGTACTTCTTCTTCCTGCCCCTCCTTGCCGGCTCTCCTCCTCCTCCAGCAGACACGTCTCCACCCACTTTAAAGGCGTCGTACTTGACGGGCGGCGTGATCGTGCGTCTTCCCGCCCGACCGGGCCGCTCTCCTCCTCCTCCTCCTCCTCCTCCTCCTCCTCCTCCTCCTCCTTCGTCATCGTCCGCTGCTTCCCGTCGCTCTTCGGCGATGTCGTCGCACGCGGGACTCTTCTTCCTCTGCTTCCCGACGAGCAGGCTCTTCTGGGCCCGCCCTCTCTTACGCCGCCGCATGCTTTGCAGCGCCTCCACCAGGTCGCCCACCTTCAGCAAGCGGGCGGCGGCCAGGATCTGCTCACCGGCGCCCTCTTCGACGGACACCCGGGCGCTGTAGATGAACTCCAGCACCGCCCCGCACGCGGCGGACGTCACGCCGTCCAGCCGGTGGGTGGCGTGGGCGTCAACGTCGTCGGCGGTGAAGAGCTGTGAGAAGTAGTCGCTGCTCGCCGCCAGCAGGGCCTTGTGCGCTCGGAAGCGCTCGCCGTCCGCCAGCACGGTGACGTCGCACAGGACGTCGCCCTTCCTGAGACGCGCCAGTTTGCTCAGGATGCTCGTCTTGTGCGAAGGAGACGAGGCCGTCAGTGTCATTGTCTTCAATGAATTGCTGCGGAATGGAATTAAAACACATAAGTGGGGCATGTCTCGATTGGGGGAAAAAAGAAAAATAATTAATCGAAATTTATACGTGGTTTTTATTTTGTCTTCTCACTTTCATAAAAACATTATAATCGAAGACCATCGATTAATTCATGTAGCGAACGTGTCGTCGCAAGTTCCTATGTTGTGAAAGCACCCTGAATGCACCGTGTTCCTCATACATACAGCAAGCTTGACTTGGCATTCACAGGTAATAGGTAAAAAAAAGTAGTTGAAAACATTAAAAACTTATAAAAACTAACAAAACAACTCTAAAAACTTATTAAAAGGAACTCGATTTGAAAAAGAAATATATGAACAAAATCTAACTACAATGAAAAATCCCAAACTATTTTAACCTTGACAATACATGTAACATCATTTTGTCCTGTGCTTTCATGAAAGTAACACAATTTTAATAAATACGGTCAATGTTTAGCAAATTTGTAGAAGTGGGTGTTACTTTATAGCTCAATTTATGAGCCACTAATTTGGTATTGGCGGGAAAAAGACATTTTAGTAACTAGCCATTTTAGCTAGCTTGTGAGCAGTTTATTGGTACTTTTTGGTGGTTTTCAGCAAAAATTCAATTTTAAAAATATGACACCTTCAGCTGCACCAGACAAACATACGAGCTACCTTACAATCTTCTTAAGTTTACGTGACATGGAATACGTAGTATAATGCTACACAGAAATCACAAAAAAAAAACCAAAAAAACACGTTTTTTTTTGGGAGGGGGGGACAAAACAAAAACATACGGTTCTTCTACTATAGTCTAGTCATTTAAATGTTCATTAACCAATAGAATGTCAGTTTTAAATCAAATGCTACAAAAGTTCCCAAGTACATAATTTATTGATTGTTTTAGTTATTTTATACCATATATTATATATAATAACAATATTATTATTTACCATATTATTCGTCATCAGTAACATAACCATTTGGATGAAGAATTGACTCGAACATATTTAAATGACAACAAAAAGTATATAAAAATAAAAGCCTTTTCATTAGGCATGTAAGAGGACAACATTTTTGTTTTCTTCTAAACACTCATACAAGTTTACATCTCGTAAGCCACACACACGGTCTCCCAGGCGGAGAAGTGAACTCACGCCAACCGGCACCGATTAGGCAAGTGACGGTTCCACAACTCCACCTGGAGCCCGCAAGAAGTCAACCTCTCCCAAAGGTGTTTGAAGCTCAAACGCCAACCGACAACTTTTCAAGTTAGCAAAGAAAAAAAACTAAAAAGCTACAGCGCCTCGAGCAAAACGCCCGCTTGCTCCCCAAGGGTTTTAAAACGAATTACTGACCTAAATAGTAGCGATCATAGGTTGGAAACGCTTTTGTTGAAGAAAGCCCGTCGAGTTTTTAACTGGATAGTGAGCTGTTAGGACCTTACCGTTTTCGTGCTAACCGGAAAAACACTGTCTGATGTGTTATCGCGCGAAATGACGAGACTTCGGTGTGGGCAGGTCTACAAACGATGTGGACAAAAACAGAACGTGTGAAAGTCTTTTATAGCTCTACTGCTTCATGATTATCAGTGGAAGACTGTAGATGATAATTCGCGTCGCTTGTGTTTTATCTACGTGCTTATCGCTTGAAAATGTGAAAGAAGCAATAGTCCAGGTATTAAAAATAATAATAATAATAGATTAACAAATAAGCAACAATGGAGTTCTATGCTGAGCAGAAGAGCAGGTTAGTAATGCTTGTAAAAAAAAAATTTAAGTCCTTGACATTATAGTTAGTTGTTAACATACAGTACTGAATATAATTGTCACGTTTACAACGTAGAATGAAATCAACAAGGAAGCAAATGTCTCAATTATGCATGAGCATGAGATTGTGCAGGTACATTAATTTATTGGCTGGTGGGTGTATTGTAGAAAAAGGATGTAATGAGCTATGTAATAACTAAAAAAATCTATTTTTATATTGTTTAGGCATATGCCAGACTCTTATTTTTTTTCCTCAGCATTCATGATCCTCCCAATATTCTTGCCTGCTGACTGACATTTTCTAGATCCGAACCGGATTAACTGGATGAATAACTTTTTAATGAACACGTTATAGTGTGTTTAAGTTGGAACCCCCGCCCCAACCCCCACCCCGGTGATGTGCTGCCCTCTATGTTACTGATTGTCATAGCTCCTCGCGTTGTTCCGACACGCATCAGGGTGTTACAACAAACCCTGGTTCACAACTTGGGCACACAGAATCGTCAAGAAAAAAAGAGACAGCATTCAGGAGCAAAGCAATGAAATGAAACGAAATGGCAGTTTAGCAGAGAGATGAGATATGCTTTATTTGTGTATGAAGAGAGACTCTGGCAGCAGATCACTGCAAACAAGCCTCCAGCTATTATTTGGAGATTGGCGTGTAGGCAAAATACCTGCAACAGTACAAGCCCGGAAGATTTGAACGACCTGAGCCTCATAACTCACTTTGATCAGTTCTGGATGCCACTCGAGAGAGCCCCTGTCGTCTAATTTCTTTGCTTCCTTCGGTCCATGGTTCATGCGATATACCATATAACTTGTGATGCAAATCAGATAACACACCTTGGTTGCACATGTCTCTTTATATAGGGAAATTCTTTTCAAACTTTTCTCAGGGTGCAACCTTCTTGTCCTGACCTGTTTCACAAGTTTGTTGTCAAAAATAATTCTGTTGGACAAGAATTCGAAAAAAAAAAAAAAAAAAAAAAAAAACTGCGTTCTCTCGTATATTTTTTATTTTTTTTTGTGGGGGGGCTCTTTATTTATTTTTTTTTATTTTTTTTAAGAGTTAATGTACTTCCGGGTCACCCTTTTTCTCCGTCCATCTTTTTAAAAAGACGCACGCTCCATCCTAGTCGCGTTTGGTAATTTGTTTACACAAAAGATGACCCGGAAGTAGGCATACATTAACTTGTCTTGCGTTCTCTCACAATCTTTTTTCTTTTTTTTTAATAGAGTTAATGAGTCAATGTAGGTCCGGGTGATCTTCCATGTGTAAACGAAGCTTACAAAAAAAAAAAAAAAAAAAGACCTGCGCTCCATCCTAGTTGGTAATTTGGTTACACGGAAGATGACCCGGAAGTAGGCCTACATTAACTTGTTTATAAAAAATAAATGAATTAAAAATAATAATAATAATAATAAAAATAAAATAAAAAAAACAAAACTTTTTTTTTTTTTTAAATAGTTCATATACTTCCGGGTCATCTTCCGTGCGTAAACAAAGCTTTCAAAGAAAAAAAAAAAAAAGACGCGCATCCTAGTAAAAAAACAAACAAAAAAAAAACAAAAAAAACTTTTGCATTAGTTCACAATCTTTGCGAGGGAACGCAAAGGTTTTTTTCCCCCTACCATGTCACCTTAGGGACTCCGTAAGATTCAGATGCTTCTGATTATCACACTGCTCATGGCATATTTGTTGAAGTAAATTCCATATATTTCACATTTGATTGAATCAGTTGGAACGTTTTATAATTATTTCACATGCTAATAAATCATTGTTTCATTTTTTAAGTCAATAAAGGTGTCATTAAATACATACAAAAACGGTAAAATTAAATAATACAAATAATTTTAATTTCATTGTATTAATGTATTTAAGGGCAGCATGGTGGTCGAGTGGTTAGCACGTCCATCTCCCAGTACTGAGGACGCAGGTTCGAGTCCAGGCTCCGCCTTCCTGGGTCTCCTCCCACATTCCAAAGACATGCATGGCAGGTTAATTGGGCGCTCCGAATTGTCGCTAGGTGTGCTTGTGAGTGTGGATGGTTGTTCGTCTCTGTGTGCCCTGCGATTGGCTGGCAACCAGTCCAGGGTGTCCCCCGCCTACTGCCCAGAGCCAACTGAGATAGGCTCCAGCACCCCCGCGACCCTTGTGAGGAATGAGTGGTTAAGATAATTGATGTATTAATGTATTTAATTCATTTATTTAAAAAAAAAAACTGTAAATGCAATTGTTCTCCAATCTAGATTGGAGAAGAAAGAAGACCTGTCTTATACTATTTACCCCTTTTCTCCCCAGAATTCAATTAAAGGAATGTAATTTTAATAAAAAACAACAACAACAACAAAATAATCATTAGCACAATAGACTGTTCAATTGTCAAAATATAATAGCATAAACACCATATACATTCCTTGGAACATTTGAAAAAACAATCACGACAGTAAGGTCAGTCAGGTGAAATTAGAAGTTGAGTAATAAAGGAGGGTGTGGAGGAAAATTTAGGGCCAAACCGAGAGCAGCGGCCAAAGAGATGGAGGGTGGACCACGACGACCAATCAAAGCGTTGACTGGAGTTGTGAATTTTTAACTTTATTGTGATGGACCAAATGCAAAGGTCACATTTGTGTACGTCGTGTATGTACATGACCAATAAAAAGTCAAAGTCCAGACATAAATCCCACTTGGCTCTGATGTCTGCAGCTTGGGGTTAATTAGTGGAGTCCAGAGTTCAAAGTAAACATGGTGAAGCAGTATTTAGCTGTTATGCTGCACACAAACGTGGTAAGCTGCCAACCGAAGTGATGTCAGCCCCGCAAGTGTTATATAAATACTATAAATACTTTTTCAAGTCACTAGCCGCTGACTTTGCGCAACCTTTTCTTTCCCGGCCTCGGGTTCCAGTGGGAGAGGAGTGAAGGTGGCGGTGGTGGGCGCGGGTGTGGTGGGCTTCTCCACGGCCGTGTGCGTGGCCGAGAACCTCCCCAGCTGCTCAGTCACCTTGCTATCGGACAGATTCAGCCCGGACACCACCAGCGACGGGGCAGCCGGGATCATTATTGCGCAAGAGTTTCCAGGTCAGAAGTCCGATTATTGTATACTGTATATTAGGGGTGCTAAAGCAGGTATACAGTTGGAAGAGATAGGAAAGTGCGGGAATAATTGACACCTACTATAAGTGCATTGGGGTGGTTGTTTATTTTTAAAATTTATTTTAACCCAAAAAATTCTTCTGGATATACCACCAATTTGGGCTGCTCGATTATGGGAAAAATAATAATCATGATTATTTTGGCAATAATTCAAATCACAATTATTTAAATGATTATTTATTTTTATGGTACAAAACAAAATGTTTAAGCATTTAAAAATAAGAACATTAAAAAAAACAACTAATTATATAAGTTCCTTTTGGACCAAACAGAATTAATCTCATAATATATATTTATAAGAATATTTATCTATTTATGTCGGGAAAAAAAAACTTGAAACTGAGGTGCAGCATGTGTACTGTGCAGTAGGACGATCATTTGTTTTATGGTCCAAAAAAAATAAAAATAAAAATTTTTTAAATTGAGGGCGGCCCGGTGATCGAGTGGTTAGCACGTCTGCCTCCCAGTTCTGAGGACTCCGGTTCGAGTCCAGGCTCCGGCCTTCCTGAGTGGAGTTTGCATGTTCTCCCCGTGCCCGCGTGGGTCTTCTCCGGGTACTCCGGTCTCCTCCCACATTCCAAAGACATGCATGGCAGGTTAATTGGGTGCTCCGAATTGTCCCTAGGTGTGCGTGTGAGTGTGGATGGTTGTTCGTCTCTGTGTGCCCTGTGATTGGCTGGCAACCAGTCCAGGGTGTCCCCCGCCTACTGCCCAGAGCCAGCTGAGATAGGCTCCAGCACCCCCGCGACCCTTGTGAGGAATAAGCGGTCAAGAAAATGGATGGATAGTTCTTTGAAACATTCTAATTATGGAAGTTAATTTGGGATGAAACAATTTATTAAATTAGTTATTTTAAGATAGAAAAAGTGCAAATGTAGACATTTAAAACACTCAAATTATTATTTTTTTATGATTATGCTGATTTTGTAATTGTGGAGTGTAATAATTGAAATTGTGTTTGAATTTCGATTAATTGCACAGCCCTACCACCAATAAAAGTTGTCTTTTTTTTTTTTATGGAAAAAAAAGGTTTGACTAAAAATAAAATAAAATAAAAAAAATGGGGAAAAATCTATAAATCTACTATATATGTACAGTGTATGATGTATAATTTTATACACACAGTTATCAAATAAAATATTGTGGTACCTTGGACTTAAGTTGAATTTATTCTGTGACCAATTGCATTGAAGTCAATTTTCTCCATTGATAGGAATGGAAATGCAACTATAAATATTAATAAACACTGTTTTGCACCCCCATCCCCATATGTACCTACTAGATATTCCTTTGGAACGCCAAAGACGCTGGTTCCGAGACGGCTTTGACCACCTACTGGCCATCGCACAGTCCCAACACGCACCTGAAGCCGGAGTGCTGCTCAGCTCAGGGTAACGTTCAAATGGCACATCAAACTCAAGGAGAAATCATATTGCAGACCACTCCCGCTAAGTTAAATCTGCAACTACAGTAGAGATACCCCATTTAAATATCCCCTATATATTTTTATAGCATTTATGGCTCCTGTCTGTTTATTATATGATCTTTACACATACTTAAAATACGTAATTTAAACTGATCAAGAGGAATAGAAAAGACAAAAATATTTAACAGAACGATCCCTCGATGTGTTTGAAGTCAATATATCCCGTAACAAACTTATCATCTCACAATATACATCAATAAACAAGCCAATTATTAAATGAACCTGCAGCCGTTGCTTTATATAAGCGTGTTTTTTACTATCTTCTTTCAGTAAGTGCTACCACCTTGTGGCCGACAGTGGATTTGCATCAGAAATATATGTGGCGCGAAACACAATAGTGAGACGGTGTCGGTGTAAGATGCGATCGGGCTGCCAGATTGTATCGGGGTCGCCTACAGATGACGTCACGCTACAGGATTGTCTGGAAATATCCGTTTAGAATTGTTCAAAATAAAAATAAAAAAAAGGACTAAAATTGTAAAAACGCATGTAAACCTAAAAATATAAAAGCATGATACTTTAAGAATGGGAAAAAAAAATTGAAAGCGCCTTTGCGCTTGCCGGTCACGTCAGTACTAACGAAGTTAGCTTCGGTTTGGTTTCTTTTTGAGCTGTTCACAAATCAGTCACAATAACAAAAAAAAAAGTCATAATGATAATAGGAACACATTAACAATCTAAACTGACAATATTTGTCACATCTGAGACAATTATTTTGTGCATTTAGTCAATCTATTTTATTATTTATTCAATATATTGTGCACTTCTACTCTTAGGTTTATTTACGTTTCTACAATTCCAGTCCGTACATTTCGTTATTTAAATGACATCTTTAATATTTTCTTTCCACTGTTTGACGTCAACTGGATACTTTCCAGCCAATCCTGTAGCGGGACGTGTTCGTTAGGCGACCCCCAATACGATCTGGCAGCCCGATCAATGATCTTGAATTCACATTTTATTATTAACAAAATAACTATTTAACAAATACATTTGTATCCCCCCCCCCCCCAATGACCTGGCCCAACTAAATGTGGCCCTTGAGCACAAAACGCCGACTGAGCTGATCTTGTGCACAATGACGTCATTCTTTCGTCTCCTCCCTCGCCAGCTGTCAAATATTCAGGGAGCCCCCCGCCAACAAGAGACCCTACTGGTGGGACATCGTGTTCGGCTTCCGCTTCTTGAGCGAACGCGAGCTGCGCCGCTTTCCCGAGCACACGTTTGGCCAGACCTTCACCAGCATCAAGTGCGAATGCGCCAGCTACCTGCCCTGGCTACACCGCAGGTCTGTTCAGACGCCACAAGAGACCGCCAGATTCACCTCAATGAGGTTCTGGGTTCGAATGGCTCAGCCTTCCTGCTACAGTATATTCCGCAAAACAAGCACGCTAGCTTCAATGAAGGCTAAATTGTCCAGAGGTGTGCATGGTTGTTTGTATCTAGTACAGTATATGTGCCCTAGAAATGCCTGGTGACGAGTTCAGGGCATACCCTAACTAACAATATTTCTTTACATTTCTTTCCCCCCCTCATATTTTCTGGTCAGAACCATTTTCTCCCAATTAAAAAAAAAAAAAAAAAAAAAAAAATATCTGAACTATTTTTCAATTTTTTTTCTGTTCGATTTTTTTTCATTTCACCATAAAAAAGTAATAATAAAATAAATATATAAAAAAAATGTGAATAATAAAAAAAAACAATTTTTTATTTCACAACATATTTTTCCCCATTTTTTCCCCCTCCAAATCCTAAGGACAAGTACTCTAGTAAAATTTTAAAAACGTTTTTATTTTTTTGGTCAAAACTAGTATTTTCCCCACTTTTTACAAACTATGTATTACAAAAATACCACACATTTTTTTTTAAACCTTTTTCTTTCATTTTTATGTTTTAAGTGGAACAGAAAATGTGTGGATTTTGAAAAATAGTCTTCATTTTTTGGTCAAAACTAGTATTTCCCATGTGTTATTTATAATTATATTATTTATAACCTTTTTCTTTCATTTTTATCTTCTTTGATTGGATTTTTTTAATTGCATTTTCCCCTTCTTGTTTTTATAAGATTTAAAAAATAAATAAATAAATAAAAACATTTTTTTAGTCAAAACCTTTATTTTCCCCTACTTTTTACAACACTTGGGATTTATTTCTTTTTTTTAAAGCATTTTTCTTTCATTTTTTATCTTGTTTTGTTGGATTTTTGTATAGATTTTTTTTCTCCTGTTTTTGCAAGATTTTTCAAAACCCTATGAGAAGTGTTTAAGAAAATGGATGGATAAATTATTATTTGTTTTGTCTGTTCAAATATTTTCTCTATTTCTTCGCCTGAGCTCCGCCCCCCCCCCCCCCCTTCAACATTTTTAAAACTGTTTTTGGAGGGCCGGATTATTTATTCATTTATTTTTTAACCCGACTATACCCCCCCCCCCCCCCCCCCCCCCAAACCCCCTTTAGTTATTATTTTTTTATTTTTTTTGTCTGAACTCATTTTCATTTTAATTTAAATAATTGCCCATTTTCTAAAGACAATGTCTACAGAAAATAGTTTCCTCATAGTTTGAAGACGGGTTTGTGTCCAGGTTCACAAAAGCCGGCGGGAAAGTGGAGCAGAAGAAATTGTCCAGTCTCGAGGAGCTGAGTCCGTACTACGACATCATCGTCAACTGTTCGGGCCTGGGCTCCAAGGAGCTGGCGGGAGACGACGGGGTCTACCCGGTCCGGGGCCAGATCGTGAAGGTGGATGCCCCCTGGTTGCAACACTTCATCCGCGACAGTGACGGCACGTCGTACATCTACCCGGGCTCCCGCTACGTCACCCTCGGCGGCACCCGACAGGAGGGAGACTGGCGCATGGGGGCGGACGCCGGCGACACGGAAGGCATCCTGGAGCGCTGCGCCCGGCTGGAGCCGTCCGTGCGTCGAGCTAGAGTGCTGGGCCAGTGGGTGGGGCTCAGGCCCGGCAGGAGGAATCCCAGGGTGGAGAGGGAGGTGACTCGGTCGGGGGGCGGCCGGGGGGCGCACGTCGTGCACAACTACGGCCACGGGGGCAATGGCGTCACCCTGGCCTGGGGGACGGCCCTGGACGCCACCAGCCTGGTCAGGTCTTGCCTTCAAGAAATGCATCCACAGGCCAAACTGTGATCTCCTGCTGCCATTAAATGCATCATCGCCGATCTGTCTTCTCATGTTGCATTAATTCAAAACGCAGATTTGTGTCGATTTAGCACTTTACAGTACACTAACTGTACTTGGGTCTGCTTTCTGGGATTCTCTGAAAAGTTTGGAATAAAAACATATAAAAATAATATTCCTAATTAAAAAAAAAAAAATGTATATGTCATTTCTTGTAAAACAATACATTTGAAAATCCATGCTTAACAGCAATAGTAATTAAGCATTAAATATATCACGCTTTGCAGTGAAAGAAGAGTGAAGAAAGAAGCAACACTTTTTGTTTATAATTCCTCACACACACAACCTCTAATACAAAGTCATGTCCATCATCAGTCAAGTCAATATTTCTCAATTTGAGGCACATGATAAAAGAAAAGCTTGTGCAATGCTACACTAGAGTAAGAAACATATTTACACAAAACAACACTGTACATTTCTTTTTTTACATTCACCTCAGCTCTTAAAATTACTCTAGAGTTCATATGTGTGTGGTGACCATCTCTACATAAGAAAGCAGGAAGAACAAGTCCACGTGAAGAAGAAGAAGAAGAGTGTACCACGCAAAGGAGGGTGATGAGGAAGAGTTCATAGTGGGGTCAGGCTGTGGTTACTGTTGTTGTCCAGGGTATCGCTGCTCTCGTAGCAGCCGGAATCTCTCGGTGAGTCTCCCGCCTGGACTTGGCTGTCCGTCGCGGAAGCTTTTTCCTCGGGGTAGCTGCTTGTCTCCGGATCACTGCTGCCTGTTAAGTGACACGTTTACAGTTACATTACATAAAAGATGTACTGTACCTTTAAGCTTACATGGGTTCTTTTTTTGTTGTATTTTTTTTAAGATTGTGTGTATCGTCATATTGTGTCATCCGAAACCGAACTGAACGACTGACTGACTAATTAATAAACTAAACAGTTAACTAGCCAATTAACCAACCAACTATTGTCTGACAACATTGTGTGACGCACCTATTACCCTTCTAGAACAACAAAATAAATAACAAACCAACAACTAATTAACAACTAAACACTAAATTAGCAACCAAATAAATAACATTGAACTAATTAACCAACTTACTCAACTAATTGAATAAATAAACCTACCAATTAATTGACCAACCATCAACTAACTAACCAACTACCTAACGAACAAACTACCTAATGAACAAACTACCTAACTAACCAACCTACTCACCTAGTTGGAAAAAATAAACCTACCAATTGATGAACTAAACATCAACTAACTAACTAACCAACTACCTACCCAACCAATTACCTACGTACCTACCTACCTAACTAACTAACTACAGAATAATCAACTGTTGTGTGATCCATGTATCCAACCAACCCAAAGGACTAGCCAACTAAATAACTAACTTCTATGTGTGATCTGGCTTGCTGACCTACCAAAAAACTTCACAACAAAACAAAATAACCTAACCAACCAATATATTATTCCTGCTAACTAACAATATCAAGCTATCATGTTGCTAACTACAAGCAAATACAGTTTGTAAATCTAACTAACTAACTGACTAACTAACTTTTAGATGTGTGTGTTTAGGTGTCCAGCTAGTCAGCCAACTAATCACAAACCAGGTAACAGACTATTTATGTGTGATCCAACTAAATTTGAAAAACAAATACATAAATGAAAAGTAATTTCATAATGAACTGAAGAACTTAACTAACCAACAACCAATTAACTAAACAACCAATCAACTCACTCGCTAACCATTGAAACAACTAACCGAGCACCATTATAGTTGTTGCTGGAGTTGGCGAGTCGCATCCTCACCATAGTCGTAGTCGTGCAGCAGCTGTACGGCAGTGAGCAGCACAGCTCTGTGCTGGGGGTCCGCGATGTGGAGCTCGTCCAGGTCTTCCTCCTCCAGCAGCCGGAAGGTGTCCAGGTCATCGTAACCGTTGAACAGGAAGGTGGGGAGGTGCTCCTGTTACACACGTCATGTGGTCATGAAAACCTTGATGATGATGATGATGATGATGATGACGGACTGGTGTGCGACTTATTCTTACTTTGAGGTTGATCCGCTCCAGCAGCTCGTCCACTGACTGCGGTTTGGCCTGCCGGGCCTTCCTGCGCCTGCGCTCGGTCTTCTTGGGCTTGTCCGGTTCTGGATTGAGCACGTCTACGTAGATGAATTTGAAGGTGCCCACTTTGCCCCTCAGCATGCCCATCCACGTGCCCATCGGGGGCTTGCTGATCATGTCGATCACATCGCCGCTCTGCATGAACACACCCCGGCGGGAAAGTTATTTTTTTCTCCTTTTCACATCTTATGTCACGTGTAACTAACTAACTAACTAACTAACTAACTAACTAATAACCAACTAACTAACTGTATACCAGCCATTTATCATTAACTTGCTCTTGTCTGTTTTCTTGGATTTTGACAGATTTTGCAAGTTGAATCATTAGTCACATTCCTGGTGAAAACACTGTCCAAAAGAGTTTGTTGCAACATGGCCCTGGCTGATCTCTTATACTCTGCTACCACCTCTTGGCCATTTTTGTAATAACTACCACTGCTTCAAGCATTTCCTTCAGTTCAGAGCCTTCTGTTTGCGCTAGCATAAAAAAAAAAAAAAAATGTATAAATACGTCTTTGGGAGCATGGTAATATTTAAAATAGAACGTATTTATTTGTTTTTGGGAGCGAAGTGAGTTAAAAGAGGTTTTAGGTGCGTTTGTTTTTCTTTTGCCAGAGTCACCTTGAGCTTGAGGGAGTCCGTGTCGTAGGGGCTGGGTGTGAAGTCCGTGTGCACGAGGGCGCGTCCGCAGAAGGGTCCGCAGTAAGGCAGCTCGTCCTCCTCGCCGTCCTCCGACTTGACGCTCTCCCTGTTGCTGTTGGACGAGTCGGTGGTGCCCACCGTCTGACCGCCTGCTCAAAGCCACATAAGAGTGAGAGAAGAGCTCTCACCTTACATTTTAGGCGCACGCGCACGTACTCATAGAACTCTGTCCGCTGAGGGAACTCCTCAGACTTTCCACAGAACCTCCGGGCTTCAGCTTGACTTTCTCCAGAGAAGAGTTCAATTGAGGGGACTGAGGGCAGCTGGAAATTCGGTCTGGAGTCGACTTTGCACGGACGGAAAAACAAAACAAAATGTGTTAACTTTGACTTTCTACCCTCTTTAATGGCATTCCAGTGTGACTTTGACATGCGGTCACTCCTCAAGGTTGTGTGTACGTTTACCTGATCTGATAGAGATGCTTGGTATCGCTTGGTGATGTGCTTCCTCATGGTCTCCCTTACAGACTTGACTTTCTTGCCCAGGGAGATGCGAGATATCTGAGGGGACCTCGCGCCGTCTTCGTCTTCGCCCTGATATGTTCAAAGTCCAATCAAGTTGATTCAACAAAAAAATTGCTTTGCGTTTGCTGTATTGTTGTACATCTGCAGTATATTTGACGACGTACAGTGTGTTGGGCTGCATGCACTGAGCGATTGGTGAGGTCAAATCCTCCAAAACTGCAGGCTCTCTGTTGTAAAAAAATGTTTGAAAAAAGTGGACATTAACGCAGTTGAAGTGAAACAAAAACAAAACAAAACATTGTTTATGTCATCCTGTCAATTACGGGTTACTCAATTTTTCTGTTCGTCTGTTTTGCTTTTATGCAAATCAGTTGATCAAGCAATGCTTTATACCTGCTAACTAACGATATAACTAGTAAATAGTTATCGTGCTGTTGTGTCAAAAACAAATAAGTCAAGACTAACTAACTAACTATTTCACTTTTTCAATTTTTTTTCTTTTAACTACCAGCCACACTATATTGCTACTAACTAGCTATTATGCTTCTAGCTAAAAACAACTTTTGATAGGTTATGATAACTAACTAACTAACTAACTAACTAACTCACGTTTATCTTTTTTTTACTTTTAACTACCAGCCGCACTATATTGCTACCACCTATTATGCTTCTAACTAAAAACAAATAACTTTTGATTATATTAACTAACTAACTAACTATTTCACTTTTTCCATTTTTTTCTTTTAACTACCAGCCACACTATATTGCTACTAACTAGCTATTATGCTACTAACTAGCTATTATGCTTCTAGCTAAAAACAAATAACTTTTGATATGTTATGCTAACTAGCTAACTAGCTAACTAACTAATTCACTTTTATCTATTTTGTTTCTTTCAACTACCAGCCGCACTATATTGCTACTACCTATTATGCTTCTAAGTAAAAACAAATAACTTTTGATTATATTAACTAACTAACTGACAATTCCTCTTTTTGATAGTCTGTTTTGTTTTTCATCTAACCAACTAATCAACCAACACCTTATTGCTGATAACTAGCTATCATGCTGCTAAACTAAAAGCAACTGGTCAGTCATCCTACTTGCTAACTGACTGACTTTTGAACTGACTAACTAACTGTTAATTTTTTTTCTGTTAGTCAGTTTTGTTTTCATCTAACCAACTAATCAACCAACACCTTATTGCTGTTAACTAGCTATCATGCTGCTAACTAAAATAAAGCAGTTGCTTTTAGCTAGCAGCAAGTCATCCTGCTTGCTGACTGACTTATGAATGGACAAACAAACAAACAAACTAACTAACTAACAAACTAACTAACTGTTACATTTTTTCCTGATAGTCTGTTTTTTTTCTGCTAATCACCTATTTTATTGCTGCCAATTAACTAGCTTTCACCATTGTTGTGTCATTTTAGTAACTAACTGACTGACTAACTAACTAACCCCGTGCTGGCTGAGAAGGCGAAGTCTCAGCCCTCCGTCTGTCACGGATCGAGCCATCTTGGCCTCCTCTCCCTGGCGGTGATGTTCGTCGAAGACGGCGTCGCTCGACTGTTCGTCCCCGCGCGAGGAGCCGCAGGGAGGGCTGCGCTCGGGTTCGGGTGTCCCTTCGGCGTCAGAGGAGCACGACGTGGTAATGTTGTCCTCACCGTATCCCAGCTTCTCCTGCAAGGCAGATGCCAGCGAGTCCACGGGACAAACGCTTGGCTGGCAACACTCTGTGGATCATAATCGAACAATATTACGTAAAAGATATGGAATACGTTTTGCTCTATGGTTTCCGTGTATGGAACACCTTCTGCGCCGGTCCTCCTGGTCTGGTCGACTCTGATGAGTTTGTTCTTGACCTTGCGTGTGGAACTGACCAGCTTGTGAAGCCTCCTGAACGTCAGCCATTCTTCTTGTTCCGTGTCGGACAGCTCACGCAGTTGCTACGGATCAACAGAAGAAATCATCAAACAACTCACTTTTTGTCACCTTGATGCTATCCTGCTAGCAAACGGAAAGGACTACGTAGCTAGCTAACCAACGAAACTGAATCACAAAGCGTGTCATCCTTCTGACAAACTAATGAATGAAATATCTAACAAACTAACTACTTGAATGCCTACCAAAAATATGTGTGAGGCGGGCATGACTGGATGCTGACGGAATGTGCAAAACAATGACAGGATGGCAGCACTGAATACAAGTGCACCACTGTGGCATTGAGCTTAGCGGGGCGCTCGAGAGGGGGACCAAAAACGGGGGTGGGGGGGTGCAGCAAAGGGTCCCGCTACTCCCATTTCAGAGTACAATATATGACAATTGGTGGTGTCTAAATTAGTGTGTTAATTTTGAGTTAATTTAAAGTTACTTTAATACTACAAATTTTGGTGGGGAAGCCTGTATTGGGGAAATCCCAGTCGCAACTCCGCAGACACGTCCACGTCAAAATTAAGCAATAATAAATGTAATAATAATCCATATATTTGTGGAGACTGGGGTCAAGTTGTATTTTGCAATTTCAAAAATTGTCCAGAATTTCACAAGTTAGTTCCAGTTAAAGATTAGATGGGAAAAAAAAGAAAAGAAAAATGCACTCAGCCCAATGTCTTGCAATTGCAATTATGCCATCTAGGGGCAGAAAAATGACAAAACAAATCAGCATCTCACTTGTTTTTTTTTTTTTTTTTTACAGTACAGTGCATCTTTTTAATTTTTAACTAAATTTTATGAATTATGAAATTAATGACTCAATGACTAAAAGATGCAGCCATATTTCTATTAGTTTAACATTTTTTCCACTTTTATGTTAACAAGAGTATGAAAAATATTTTATTGTACATTTTAATGTACATTTCTAACAGATAAAATTTGCGATTAATAGTAAGTTCATTATTGACATTGTCATGCGATTAATTACAATTAAAATTTTTGACCTGACACCCTTAATGACATTTGAACTAAACAACAACAACAACAACAACACTACTCTCCAATTTCTTTACTTTTGGGTATGTATAGATATTTTAAAACGGTCTATTTATAAACAAACAAAAAATCCTGAGATAAATCGAGATGGGGCGTTATGAAAAACAAATTGTGATTTTTTTTTTTTCATATTGTGATCCACTTGTGTGTTAGAAAGACTTACGTTATCGCTCAAAGTCTCGTCGGTAGAAGAGCCCTCGGACACTTCCAGGCTGCCCTTTTGTCTCTTCTGCGTCTCAAACTCCTTCAACTGCACACAAAAAACATACATCCGGACATATTTTCTTACAATACATACAGTATGTGCATACCGAACGAGCAGCTTTCTTTTGGTTTATTATTTCCCAAACTTTGTGATTTTAAAGTGTCATTCTACTACACTGCCATGTCAATTTGAATTTGAGTAATTGTTCGGCCCAAAATAACACGTAAAAAAAGAAAAAATGTTCATATTATGTTACCCGGGCCAGAGCTTCCTCGATGGAGATCATGTTCTCCTTGACCATCATCATCAGCTGGATGCGCTCTTCATCGCTCATGGTGATCTCGCTGGCTACGAAGCCCACCAAATCACCTGGAAGGATCACAAACAAAAACAACATGGGGTTCCCAAATTCAAATTCAAATGTCAATTTAAAAAAATAATAAAACAGCTGCCATATGTACTTCTAAATGTAATAGAAATAAATGATTAATTTTTGCATTTGAAGTAAAGAGAGCTTATTTATAAATAATTTAGTGGTGCAAACAACGATTATTTTTAATTAATTCATTAAAAAATAAAAGCGTTATTGTAAGAAAAAAAAGTCTCATGTCATTAAAAAAAAAGTTTAATTTTTTTTCTCTTTAGAAAAAAAAAAAAAAAAAAAAAAAAAAAGTTTAATAAAAAAAAAAACCCCAAAAAAAACACTTTTTTGTAAGAAACATTTTTTGTCAGAAAAAGTTTAATTAAATTTTTTTATTAAAAATAGTTTACTTTAAAAAAAAACTTGTAAGAAAAACCTTTTTTTAAGGAAAAAAGTCCCATGTCATTAAAAAACTAACCCAAAAAAGTTTAAATTATATAAAAAAAAAATAAAAAAAATAAAACTTTTTTGTAAGAAAAACTTAAAAAAATATATAAAATTTAATTAAACTTTTTTTTTAAATAAACTTTTTTAATGACATGGGATAAACTTACAAACATAAATTGATTATGATTCAGTTAGTGGTTTAGTTCTAATGTGTCAAAAAATAGGTAAAAATATTGATCAGTTTTCCAAAGTAAAAGCAGATGTTTTCAAATGTTTTATTTTTATTATAAAATTAAAATACCCAGATGGAGGACTACAAAATATTGGCGAATATGTTGAGAGGTTGAAATTCCGAGGATTTGGACAATTTCAAATTAAAGAAGGTATTTCATTATTTATCAAAATAATAATTATTATTATTAAGTTGATAATATATTGTTTTCAATTAATAGTTGCACTTCTAAACCAATTATACTGATGTAAAAATTGTATTAAAAAGTTGTAAACATTTTATTTCACCCATTGACCTCTGTTCAGCAAACATGAGTAGATACATTTGATTAACTAAATTTGCAATGAATTAATATGAAGTTTTTTTCCCCCATCCACTTCAATTAGATTACATTCATTTGTACTCATAGGGAAATTCAATGAAGTTGAGTTGTTAACTTAAAAGCATTCACTACGACAACTTCCAAATTCGTCCAAACAAGCGTGGCGTAAACACAAGTCAGTAAACTGTTAGTTGATATTACAATATTGCACATTTGACCACCTCAACTTTTCACGTGTCCTGAAACAATGATATGCAAACGCATGGACTCCACTTCTTACAGCACTCGACTTGTTCGTTACCTTTTGCAAGGTGTCGCGTGGCAGCTCCTTTGGGTGACTTTCTGAAAGTGTTCCAAAAGGATTTGCTCTTTCTCTTGCCGTCGTCCGAAGGGCTGGACTTGTGCACGGGGAACCTACGCACACAAACCCAGTTCAAATATCTCCTTCGAACACGCCAAACACAACTGAACGATACCTCTTGTCCACATTTATTCTCTTCATCTCTTCGGCGCTATTTGTGGGCCATCGGATAACAAAACGGTGATGAAAAATCAGAAGCTCTTCATGTGGGGAAACAAAAAGAGGCGTCGACCCCCCCCTTTTTTAGACTGGAGGTTTTGCAGCAGTGACAGTTTTCATGTGGAGGCTGCATTCCTCTCGCAATCCCGCCCTCCCGCACGCACGCACGCACGCACGCACTTGACTGGAAATAACTGTGTCGGAATGGAGGAAAATCAGCACTAATGCGCCAAACTAATCAGAGACTTCAAAAGCAAAATGCACTTGGTGAAGCGGGCTATGAAAACAACAACTGTTTATTATTATTATTATTATTATTAAAAAAAAATTTTAGGTCAAAATTCATTTGAAATAGTTTTTGCTTCATTCAAAAAAAAAATTGTATAGGATGTGATTAAAATATTAGATTACTGTACAGTATATATTATGCCTACTTGACCCAACTTTATTGAGCAACCATATTTGCATACAAAATAAAAATCAGATAAGACCTTGACATAAACCTTGTTACCTTATTTCTTACTTTTCAGGATATTTATTTTTAAATGAGGGAATATCAATAATTTCATTGCACAAAAAATACATACAAAAAATACATATTTTAAAAACATGATTACATTATATTCAAGTTAAAATTACTCATACATATTTCAATTACTTTTATTGCTTATTTTTTTCGATGAATGGCAGATCAATTTGTATTGCTGACATTAAATGGTAAATGGTACTACACAAATTTTCAGCTTTATATAACCAAAAAAATATTTATTACAAAAAAAAATAAATGCAGATTGTATTTAATTAAAAATTAAGAATGGAAATATAAAGAAATTAAAGAATGAATATTATTAAAGGGATATGTGACTCATTGAACAATTTTCAGGAGTAAAAAGTTTCATATTTTGTCCAGAATGAATTTGATAATTATTTTTCTTGTACAATTAATACCTTTAAAAAGTATTTATTTCTACTTGCTGTCAACTGAAGATGACATCACCTGTGTTGAGGAAGAAGGTAACAACCAATCATGGCTCACCTGTTTTCTGGGTTTGGTCAGTAGACTGAGCCGTGATTGGCCGTAACGTACTTCCTCAGCACATGTGATGTAATCATCAGTCGACAGCAAGTAGAAAAATTACTTTTTAAAGGTATTAATTGTTCATGAAAAATAATGAAGTGACCACATTAATTATAGACAAAATATTAACTTTTTTACTGCTGAAAATTGCCCATTGAGTCGAGTATCCCTTTAATATTGAAATAATGTGTACTTCTTAATGAGTCAGTCAAACTCCACATATTGGTCAGCGTCCTTTTGCGTACTCTCATCCTCATAATCTTCTTGTGACTCATCAACAGAGGAAGCAGGAAAGACAAAGCCTAGTTTGGGAATGAGACGCACGCACGCACACAAGCAGCAGGAAGTGGAGTGTCAGCGCGTGGATGACAAAGCACTTGAATGCACATGATCTGAACACCTCATTTGACACATGGTTGGAAAAATATGTTTTTACTTTTACACCAAATATTTGACAACATACGTGAACAAGAACGTGCGTATTACGGGACATTTACTTCATGTATGACTGGAAACAGCGTCTATTTGAGGGAGGCGCTGATTTTTCTGAAGGTGACGATTGCTTGACAGAGATGCGTACTTGTCTTAAGTTGCTAGTTTCTCCCATTTATTTGTCTTAATTCAATGGTTGCTTTGTGTCCAAAGTTGTTGTTAGCTTGATAGAGGTGTTTAATTGTCTTAAGTTGATCATTTCTTAGAGAGGTGTTTATTTGTAGAAATATATTTATTTGATGGAGGGGTATATTTGTCTTAAGATGCTGGTTGTTCGAGGGAGTCGTTTGGTTGTCAAAAGCTGATGGTTACTTGAAGTCAGTATTTATTTTTATTTGTACTAATTGTTTGAGGGAGGTGTTAAGTTGTCTTTGGTAATGATTGCTTGGGGGAGGTGCTTATTTGCTTGTTTAATTCCTTGAAGGAGCCGCTTATTTGTCTAAAATTATTTGAGGGAGGCTTTAATTTATCTTTAGGTTTATGCATATGTTAGGGAGGTGTTCATTTGATTTGGCAATTGCTTGAGGGAGGTACATAATCTTTGTTGCTGGGTTGCCTGAGTAAAAAGCTTGTATTCAGGTAAGTTGATATTGCTTGAGGAAGGTGTTTATTTTTCTTAAGTTGAGGAAGCTTATATGTATCAGGTTGGCCGTTGTTTGAAGGAGGTGTTGAGTTGTTCAAATTCGATCATTTCTTCAGGGAGGTGTTTATTTTTCTTGATTATATTATCACAGAGATGTTTACTGTATTTGTCATAAGTTGATGTTGCGTGAGGAAAGTGTTTATTTTTCTGGAATTGATGATTGTTTGAGGGAAGTGCGTAATTGTCTTTGGAAATGATTGCGTGAGGGAGTTTGTTATTTGTCTCATCAAGCTGTTAATTGCTCGAGGGAGGTGTTTATTTTTGTATTCAGAAGGTTGCTTGAGGGCAGTTTGTCTCAAAATGGGGCGGGGCCCTCGACAGAGGAGTTCATTCATCTTAAAATGGAGATTTTTTTTTTTTTTGGTGGGGGGAATCCCTTAATTTTTCATTTCAAAGTCATTAGTTGAGTTCCTTACTTTCTGTCCATCTCCGGAGTGGACATGCTGCTGCAGAGTCCAAGAGATTCCTTTAAAACAGCAAGGAAGTGTTAAGTCTTATTATTATTAAACAAAAAGTAAGTACAGTTTACATGGAGACACGGTGCATACGCAGTACTGACATTACTTCACCTTTTCCACATTATATTTTTTAATTTTATTAATCAAACTTAAAAAATGCAGACTGTTTTTCATGTTTTAATTATGGGCTGTTTAATTCATTTTGAAACATACAATCAAACATGGAAAACGTGAAGCCTTGTGAATATTTCCAGATGCAGAGCATCCTGTGAGCAATCGGAATGTGTTTGCTGATAGTTTGGAAATCATCATGCAGTCCAAGTTGCATCATAGACACAGCTTTAATCTTACCAACACGGCTGCTGACACATTCGGTCTCTCACCTGAATCTGCGAGCGCAGCTCTAGAGATGCCGCTGAGTCGAGCTTTCCCTGAAAGGCGCAGGAAAGTGCAAGGACAAGTCACTTTATGCTGTCATCAACATGATAACACTTCAAGGCGCACAAAAGGTTACTTTGGTAACAACCTTAGGTAGGGGTGGGACCCTCACGATACGATACGATCTGCGATACAAGGCTCACGATAACGATTATCTCACAATATGACGATACCGCGATTATGGATATATTGGTCAGGTAATAAATCCATGATATTCTATGAAAAATCTAATCATAAAATAATAATAATTTAATATAACTAAATAATAAATAAACAACATAAATAATAATAAAGTACATCATAAATAAATACAAATACAATAAATACAATACAATAAATAATAATGAATAATAAATAATGAAAATAAAGGAATAATAAAATAATTCATAATAAAAAATATATAAATCTAAATATATAATATAATATATAAATATAATACATATATAATATATAAATATAATACAAATATTAATAAAATCAATATAATAATGATAAAAATAAATAAGAATAAAATCAATATAATAATAATAATAATAATAATAATAATAATAATAATAATAATGTTAATAACAACAACAACAACAACAAAAACTAAGCTCGAGTCTTCTTCACCTGAAGACTTCCATCCATTTCCCCGCCACTCTTATGAGGCACTACCCCTAGTGGCCCGCCAAGTAATTGCTCAATAAGTCATGAACAATGGAGCCGTTATAGTGGCTGTATATTACTCAACTCAACTCAACTTTATTAATGACAAATATCGCGATACTTGACAAATTTCGCAATACTTGCGTATGCTTATCGATAATCTAACGGTAGACAAATATCACGATTTATCGCAATATCGTCACAACCCTAGCGTGCAGCAGTGGTGTCCAAGCTACGGCCCGGGGGCCATTTGCTGCCCGCCGCTTAATATCTTATATAGTGTCCTAGAGTCAGCTATTTTGTTTTTTGTCTGAAAAAAATAAAAATAAAAAAAATAATAAAAGAACCGTATTACTATTTACCATCACGTCCAGATCCTGCACCAGTCGGCGTCGGCGCAGCTCTTCCATCCTTTCACACACGTCGCTGAGGGAGGTGCCGTAATAGCGAGAATACTCCTGGGCCAGATCATCAAGTGTCCCCGCCGAGCCATCCTGAAAGAAGAAGAAGAAAAACACTGGTAACAATGAGCACTGTGCTCACAAGTCATTGTTTTAAAGGAGCGTCACCAAGCGGCAGGAAAGACAGAGATAAAAGCTCATTGTCTGACCACCTGACCACTCTGTGACGCAGCTACTACACGCGCTACGCTCTCTTGAGCACTCAGCAGGCCAACACGGACCGTCACATGGATTCCTCCATGGTAAAACTTGTTCAAGTTTATAGTCTGACTAAGCACAAAAAGTAAATTGCAACTTGTGTAAGTAAAACAATCACAGAGCTTAAATTTCTTGTACCGAATTCTGACTTTCTTCTTACAAACGCAACATACTAGCTAACTAGCTCATTAACATTAGCGGCAGTTTCATCTGGCTTTAATCTAAAAGGGTGCGACCCACATGGCCAATGTGTCATTGAAGTTTGGATCTAATTCCATTTATGCCGCTCAACTTTCAAGAATTAAAAAACTACATCAGTCAGAAAATTTAGCTTAGAGTATGTCAATTCATTCCTTCCTTCTACTTTAACGCTGCCTCTCACGGGGGCGGGGGAGCAAATTGACTGACATGAGAGGGAACACACATTTAAATGTCAATTTATATGATCCAAAAAAAAAAAATCGTGCCCATTTTATTCGACATAGTAATTATCATGACAGGTCTGGAAAAAGCCTCAAATTCAAACAAACTTGCTATTTTTACTGACTGTTTGCGTGGATGTGTGAGAAAAGTCATTGGCCCTCCGGGCCCACGTGAATCTTTTGTGTGCCCGTGAGATGCTGAGAAACGTGACACCGCGCTCTCCTTTTCAAGCCTCCTGCGGTCCATGCGTCACACTGTACTTATTTTTTGGGCTTGCTCACCATTCATTTGCAGGGGGAAAAAAAAGGGAGCTCTTTTCGTGCCGGCTCGGTTTATTCCGAGCCATAACTAGGTCACTGGAGCCACGTTTACGTTTATTAGCGCCGTCATGTGGGTTGTGTGACAAAGGAGTGTTTATGCGACCATGTTTTTGATTTTCAAGGCCATCGACTGGCCTGAGGGGGGCACCCGATGAATGGGCCCCGTTTTCAGGGACGTCACGAGACCTGCAGAGACGAGTTTTGTTCAGACATCTCATTTGCATTCGATAACAACATTCCAAAATGATGCTGATGACATGTTGTACTTGTTCTGCCAGGGAGGAATTATTCAACATCTTTTAGGGAGGGAAGGCTGAGGAGGAGCATTTACATATTGTGACCAGAGTGTCAGATCTTACCCCCAATGTTGTTTTTGGCAGGCATTTTAGTTTTAGTCTTTTGGTCAAAAACGCTTATCAGTTTTACAGTGTGGAGTCACATTTTAGACATTTCTATATGTGATATTTATAGTCTAGTTTTAGCCAACAAAAACTTGAAAAAGTCAATAATACATTTTCTAAAACCAGTCAACAAAAATTTGAAAAAGTTTTTGTTGACTGGTTTTATAAAAAGGATTATTCGTTTATCAAATACACATCATGATGTGTTTCACACATAAGAAAATAGAATACATGTAGCCTTAACATAAACAAGCAAAACAACAATTCCTTTTCACTTTGGGCAAAAATCACTGCATGTTCGACACATAACAGTAACACACATTAGCTTATGAATTGACGTTAGCACAACAAAGCTAACTTTAGCCTCAAGCTAGCTAGCAGCCCATTTGCGTCAGGAGTTATGTGGAAAAGTTCAAGCCTAAGTTCAAGTCTCCATATACACACCCCAGGTGCAGCTGACAATTCGGGTGACAGAAAATAGACTAGACATTAGGGATGTAACGATAAGGGCAATTCTGTGATATCGCGATATTAAAACTGCCACAATATCGTCGTCGTCATGTTCACAATATTTAAAAAAGGAACACATCTGTTAAAAAAGTCAGATTGATTTACATTTGTGCAGTTCTAGCACCCTCTAGTGGCTAGTTCATTAGTGCAATTTAATTTTCATTAGGGATGTTTTGGCCTTCTATGTTTAAAATCTATGCTAATTATCAGATGAAGGGCAACGTAATTTGCTTATGAAGCGATCAATGTGTGCTTGCATTAGCAAGTAAGTGCCTCAATGTTGTTATTAGAGATTGTAGGTGGTTTATATTCCTGTTATGTACAAAAGCACAATATTGTGCGTTTTTTTTAGTATGAGCTTTTTTTTTTTTATAATATTGTGACCTTTTTTTAAATATTGACAACCCCACCCCACCCCACCCCCCAATATTGTGATAATTATTATATTGTGACCTTCGTATTGTGATAATCTCGTATCGTGATGTTTGGATATCATTACATCCCTACTAGACATTAGACCAGGTAAAAGCAGGTCTAAGTTGCGGCGCAGCTGGTGTAAACGCTATTTTGGTGGATTTGATCGAAGCGCATAGATTTTGCACTCCGCTGACCGTATCACATTCATAAATATGGCAACAGTGCGCATCGATCACTCTGAATCAATTCATTGAACAAATTATCATTATCTTATGTTGCGATCATGCATTTTGAACGTCTGACAGAACAGCCACTAACATCTTCGTCCAGTGTCGTCTCAACAAAGTCACGTGAATGCTCAACAAGAAAATAGCATCAATGGAATCCTTTCGTTGTGGAAAACAACACTGGTTTATCAGCCCCTAAATCTACAAACTTCAACCCTAAACCTTCAAAACCTAACCCGCAATAGTCCAAAACCCCTCTTAACCCTGCCAAACTCAAACCCTGACCCAAAAACATTCCGTACCGTAACCCTTCTTAACCTTACACCCATTCCTAACCCTTCAACCACATGTTCATTCATTCACTGACTACAGCAAAATTTAGGCTTAGGTGAGATGAGCAATTTTTGAATTTCAAACCTCTGGACTACATTCCAGCGCATGCAAAAGAAAAGGAAAAAAAAAACACACCAAAATAAACTCACCACAAGTGGGCATCCACTAGTTAGCCGCTCTTAACTTCCCTGCATTGAAACTTCAGCTGAAGTGCAACAGCCAAAGGAGGACAATGTGAATGAGCTGAAAGGGGAGGAGCGTGTGTGTGTGTGCGACATAACTGTGGGAAGGCACTGTTGGGTGGGGCTGCTCCCCGTCCAGCTGCAGACCCGCAGAGATAGGCCTGACTCAGATGTGCAAATAAACCACTGCTTTACCACTATATATACACTGTACTGTTTAAGTGTGTGTGTGCTGTCGTGGGCCCGCGCGTGTTTATGGGCGCAATGCGAGCACAGTCATGTGTCACGGCTGACTGTCGACCACTTACGACCCCCTCGACTCCTGTAAAACTTTCTCATTTTTGACACCGCGTGTTAAAAAGTCGCCAAAACAGGAAGTGCTCAGACCCGCCGCCGTTAAAGTGAGAGGATTATAAATACAGCGTTAAAAGACAGTGTGGGAGATGCGGCAAAAACATGCCAAAAAATATGGGTGGTTCATTAGAATTCAGAGAATGCTAGATTTTTTTTCATATTGTGTCATAGGACTGAGCGATATGAAAACAAATACGAAAATCTGTTTTTTACGGAAGCGTATTGCATTCACTTGAAATAAAAATGTAATTTAAAAAAAAAAAAAAAGCTGTTTTCTAACTATTTTTGGGGGGAGCTTTGTTTTTTTGAGTAATTTTTTTTCTGATTTTTTTTCTGTCATAAAAAATAGTCCCAAAAAAAAACAGGGAAAAAATATTCAGAAAAACAGGAGGAAAAATTACTCAGAAAAACAGGAGAAAGAAAATTATTCTGAAAAACAGGGGGAAAAACATTATAAAAACAAAACAAAACAAAAAAACAAAACAGAAATAATTATTCCAAAAAACAGCACCAACTTCTGTTTTTCGGAGTATTTTTTATTTTTTTACCTCTGAACTCCAAGTGACTTGTTGCAGACCACTGACTTGTATATACGACTGGATAGCCGATAGCCCATACACGCCAGTGCAAGCCGTTGAAGTCATAGGGCGGCCATCTTGCTCCTCCAACCTCACGAGCAGATTACTGTATAAACTATACGGTAGCAGTTAGTATAAGGCCGGAAGCGGGGTGGGGGTTGTGGCAGTGTGGTCACTATATATTTTTTTAACAAGAAAAAAAAAAAAGAAGAAAAATCCAGTCATATATACAGGTCAGTGGTCTGCAACAAGTCACTTGGAGTTCAGAGGTTAAAAAAATAAAAAATAAAAACTCTGAAAAACAGAAGTTGATGCTCTGTTTTTTTGGAATATTTTTTCCTCCTGTTTTTCTGAATAATTTTTTCCCTGTTTTTCTGATTTTTTTTTATGACATAAAAAAATATTCAGAAAAACAGAAAAAAAAATACTCAAGAAAAAAAACAAAAAAATCCCCAAAACAACGCTCCCCAAAAAATTAGTCAGAAAAATAGATTTTATTTTTTTTTCAAGTGAATGCAATACCCTTCCGTAGTTTTCTGATTTGTATTGATTGTTTCCCACTTCCCTAAAAAAAAATGTCTTAACATAAATTATGTCTTGGTATTTGTCATGTAAACACATTTTACTTTACCAATTTTACATCTGTGAACTTGAACATTAAGTGCACCAGCAGGTGGCAGCAAATAGTTTGCTTCAGTCAACTGAACGACCACTGCTCCATTCCTCAGTCATGATTGAACAAGATGAAAAAAAAATTGTCAGCGTATACAAAGTAGCAACATACTAATGGACCTCTAACCAAGCATTCAGTTTGAGCATGTACTGTATTAAGTATTGATCCAGATGGCTCGTGATTGTGATGAACTTTTCCTTAAAGCTCCTTGACCCCGGGGCCTCTAATCTTAACCTCGAAGAGCAAACGGGACACCAGCGGAGAGCATCAATAGTGGTCTCGGATAGGCGGGAGATTAAGTGGATGTGTGGATGCCTTGGGGGGTCAATGGCGGCAAAGACCTTATGGTGCACTACTGCACTCGCACCCGTCGCCATGTGTGGGCCACAGGGGGTCGTGGCCACCCACTAAGATGCTTGAGCACCCCCACTTGAGGCACAGATCTCTAAAAACAGTTTTTTAGTCTCAAGTTCATTTCAATTATGTACAGCATGGTAATATTTGCTAGTGAGTGTCGCAAAGGGTGTCATTAAAGAGTATTGACAAAAATATGGATACTGTGCCCCCACTTAAGGTGAGACTGAGGTCTGGCGACAGGTCTGGGTGCACTTCCTGCCAGAAAGAGCACTTTTTCCATCTGGTGACACAGCGGCCAACAGCTCGGCGCCCCGGCACGCCGGGCAGACCCCGCCGGCCGGATCGTTTCCGATCACCGTCAAAATGTTCTGGCTCACACCGGGAATGTCATCTGAGCTTTGATCCCCGCAGAGTTGGCGGGAATCAAACGACAGCGGAAAATGTCAAGAGGAGAAAATGTCTTGGAGGTAAAACCTGACATGATCTTGGACCTTAGACATACTGTAGTTTACAGTGTCGCCTTGAGATACGAGTGATCTGACGTATTCTTTTTTTGAGATACAAGCCGTCATCCGATCTGAATCTTTGCTTTGACCGGAGCACAAAATTAAGATGTGAGGCGCTGTATGGTGGCAGTGACTCAGCTCAATTCCCAATAGGCGGCAGTTTGTCAGGGAGAATTAGTAAATAATCTTCAAAAAAGATTCTTCAAGATGTTTAATGCCACCCAGTTGAGATTTACTTTCAAACTAAACACATAACAAAGAGAAATACATATTCTGTATTTAAAACAACCACATGGGTTAGCCTTAAATTGGCTAGCTTAATGCTAACACATGATAGGGACACAACCATAGGCGTGGGCTAACAGTTAGCATCTACATGACATTTTATGGTAACTCGTATATGTAATCTTATCTAACGTGTTACTATTTACAGAGCAGTACTCAGATTAAAGTTATTTATCCAAGTCACTGTATGTTAGTATTTGCCATTTCCCCAAGTAAAATGATGTACACATCAAACGGTCTCTTTTTCCATCTTTAGGGTTAGCATTAGCGTTCCAAGGAAATGCCTTGTCTGCAACAATTAGGACTTTATTATCATCTAAAGGACTTACACAAGTCTACAAATAGCTTTGATTTTCTGTCGCTGTTTATTAACTCAGACAGCTGGAATTTAAAATGAACACTGCAGTGTAGAACAGAATAAAAAAATAAATACATACGAGCAATTTGTCCCAGTAGCAGAAAAATTGGAACGTTAACGAAATAGAAACCTACAGATCCCAGATAAGATGGACAGAAAATAATATCCAATCCACTCAAACTTTCTGAAGTATCTGTAATAAATCATGTAAATAAATAATCTCAAGTTAAATCGTAATCGCAATATTGAGGGATTATTTTCCCATATCGTATCAGGATTACTCTGGAATTTGTAAAAGATAGCTTATTCACTGTGTGGTAAAAAAAAAGAAAAAAGAAAAAGAAAAAAAAGAATGGAAAGCAGCCAGGGAAGCCGATTAAAGCGAATGTGAGGGACACCCTTAAGTAGATTAAGAGGGCAGACAGGAGGCACAGACCAAACCTTTTGTCTGATTGGGGCGGGTTTTAAACAATGACCCTCATTTGGAGGCCGGTCTTCGGACAATAAAACGTGGCATGATTCAGGAGTGTAATTTACTGCGGCGGCAGCGCTGCAGCATCTGGAATTGTCCCGACTCCTTGGAGCATGCTTAATGCAGCCGCGCTTAGCCAAACAGACGCGCCGCTTTTTAAATGTCACTTAAATTACATGCATGGAAATCCAGCCTGCGCGAAAGCGGCTCTGGATGGAGGGTTGGTGCAGCGGGGAGGCCAGATTGTTCCCATCTCATGGAGCATTATTAATTCAGGAAAGAAAAATACATCGAAATCTAAGTTTGAAAGCAGCAATGAACAAACGAGTTCTGAATGACTTTTCAGTCTTTTAATTTTCTGATCATTTTGAGGAGGACCCAAACCCATTTATATTTTCACAGAAAACAAATAAATAGCAATTGCAATAGCTTCTTTTCACCGGTTTGCGGTTTGGCAAACAGCAGCTCACATCAACATCATGTCGAAGTCTCAGCGTTGCCGACAAGACAGCTCGGCCCTGACGCTCCCGTGAGGCACGTCGGCGCGGGTCAAGGGCAGTCAACTGTCAGTCATGAAACATGAGACGATGGAGCCGCGTGGATGGAGGCGGTGGGAAAACAAGTGCTGGTTGGATTAGGTGGGAAAAGAAAAAAAATCTGGATGATTTCACTGTGTGAACACAAAAAACAGCCCATAGCCACTGACAAGGCTAGACTGGCTATCTGGCGTACAGGGCAGATGCCCGGTGGGCCGGTGTTTTTTGAGGCCGATGTGGTGTTATTCAGTTATTATTTTCCTCCATTTTACCCCAATACACCGGCCCACAATTTAGAAGGCCCAGCCCATTAATCCATTTACAATATAGAGAGCAAACTGAACCAGTAAACTTCAATGGTGGAGACATGTGGTAGCCAATTGTGGTCAGGAATCGGGCCTAAGTAAAAATGCCAGGGCCGATTAATTGTGCCAGTCCCGCCCTGGCCACTGATATGACTAAAAAATAAATAAATACAATCAAATAAAAAAAGAAACAAACAAACAAAGCAAAACAAAGAGAATTTAAGTCCTCAAAATATTTTTAATTGCCTATACTCATTAACTCATTCGCTCCCACCCATTTTTACTGAAGCAACTGAATTTAGCTCCCGGCTGCTTTACTGGATTTTGACTGATATCGCAAGGTCCACAGAATATTGTGTTCTATTGCTATAAAAACATGGAACCTACCAAAAGAAAGATTAGTCTCTTCTTTCATCAGGAATAAAAAAAAAGTATATTTGTATCTGTTTCCCTTTTGCAGCAATTAGCATTAGAATATAGCTCAGTTTCCTCATTCTTCACAAACCTGTTAAAAACGCTGGCAAAAAGAGCTTGTTGCAAATGGCCCTGGATGATCTCTTATACTCTGCTGCCACCTGCTGGCCGTTTTTTGCAATAACTACCATAGCTTTAAACGACCTCTTCACGTCAGAATCTGTATCAAAGCCTTCTGTATGCTCTTGCAAAAAACAAACAAACGTATAAATACGTTTTTGGGAGTGAAAACGTATTAAAAAACGTATTTATACGTTTTGGGGTTGAAATGAGTTAAACATTTACACACAAAAAAGCTGATCACCATTTTTTGACTATTGAAGTAAATTTTCTGCAACATTCTGGATATCTTTCAATGTAGTGGACTATACAGTGAACAGGAAGTGATTTGGAATACAGCCAAACAGATTTTTTTCCACGTTCGCTTGTCAGATAAACCATCTCATTCCCTACTGGGCAATCTCTATCCACGAACGCCGCGTTGATGTACTACAAGAAACGAGTCAAGAGTATGCTAGCTGGTGGGAACACACGTTTCCTGACAACCTCAAACATCCCCGCAGACCTGACGACAACCTTCAGCGTCCGACTTGATCAGCTTCTTGGATGCTCCGTGGTTCCCAGGGTAGCGCCGTCTATCAACGTTACCACGGCGGCAGCCATTAATGGATGCTAACCGCGGCTAGCCGAGCGTGCGCTGACTTCATAAGTATTGCATGAGGCTCTGGTGAAGATAAAGTACGTCTTCTTGCCCTAAGAGGTTTCGCTGTCGTTCTTTGACATCCCTCGCTCTCTCGGTTGTACTTCTAAATATCAGAGTACGCGGTGAGCAAAATTTGCTGCAAGATACTGACAACTCACAGGTTTTTTTTTTTAATTAAGAGTCAGCGGTTCTCAAACTGGGTTCTAAAAGCCAGTTCATTATGGGAGTTATGTCACAGAGTTCGTACGTACAGAGTTAAATAAAGTCAAGTGAAGTAGCCTATTTAAATATTCTCTCTAGGTATGTTTAGCAAGAGCGATCGATAACAGTGTATCAACCCCTCAATGCGTTTCTAGTAAAATCTGAATTTTCCAAACTAACAAACTCAATCATCCCACAAATACATAAAAATTTAAAAAAAAAATTAGGACCAAAGACGCACATAATAAAAATGAACTTGGACTTAGGTGTAAAAATCAGGATTGCAGCAGATGACATTCAATAATTTTCACCAAAAACTAGGCTGTTTCATTGATTCTTTCAAAGTTACTAATTAGGTGTCCCAACACCTAGTGATCAACAGTGGAATTACATCCAATATAAATGCGAGAAAGATCAATATAGGTGTTATTAACTGTCCAAAAAGAAGAAGGAAGAAGAAGGAGATTTTCAATATTTGGGTACACTGAAGCTCAGTATTCCCAACAGACTTTTAACCACGGAAGTGATTCGCTTCATTTGTAATGGAAATTGTTGCAAGTAGTAGCTTTTTTTTTTTTTTTTTTGGTCTGATTTTCCTAAGTAACAATATATAGCAAGTGAACCTCATGATGATGTCATGTTGTTGGATTGCTAGCAAACACCCACTTTAAAAATTCATTTATTCCATTATATGGAATATTCTAAAACACATACAGTATATGCATCATAAGCTGCCATGATACTTTGAGGGGCACTTTGTATGTTCACTGTATTACATTTGCATATTGTAGGCGATTGAATTTTGCTAGCCAAGATGACGTGTTGGACTTCAGGTGCTCTAATAAACAGCACGCAGTGTTAAGCCGCAAGATCACAGAAACGACAAATCATGCGACTGTGCGTTTGTATATTGACGGCGTGTAATAAAGAGGCCGATATATACGCCGCATCGATGAACTCTTGACAAGGTCCATGACAACGCAAGAGAGCGCAGGAGAATGCTAAGTAGGTAGACGAAATGAAGTACAAAAGTGGACCCTCGCTAGTGACGGAGAACAGGCACTAATTTTCTACATGTTCCCCAGTAAACTGCAGCAATAATAGCTGTTTATATTCTTGTTGGTACTGTTATATTGTCTGTATACACGTGTTTGTGTTCAAATATCTGTTGCTTAGAGGGTTATAAATACTCCAGTGTCAATGCTAGTTTCATTAGCCACTTTGTGGCGTTTGTCATTGTGTGCTAGCATTAAGCTAGCGGACGTTTAGAAGTTAGTTTGGTTAAATACACAATGTGTTTTCTTTACAAGCACTTAGGCTATTTTTTTAAGAAGACGGACTGACTAACTAACTAACTAACTAACTAACTAACTAAATGCTATTTGTTGTGAAGGCTAATGTGAAGGGCACACCATGGTTGAACAACATTTATTTTCAATATAGGTGTACCATCTTTTTTTTGTCTCGGCCTGTTTCATGAGTTTGATTTGAAAGTAACTCTGTTGAACCACCAGCCAAAAGCAATTTTACTGGTATTTTATTATTATTACAGTATTTTAATATTATTTTTCAGACATAACTAATTTTGTCCACAAGTTTAAGTAAAATAGTCCAAGTAAAACAGTAGTCGTAGTTGTACCAGTCTTAGTATGTATATTACTGATTAAATGCAGATTGCAAATATTGCAATCAGATGCAAACTGGAGTCATTCATAATACAAAATTGTTGACGCCCACGAGACACCTTGTTTCGCATCTTTCTAGCCAGCCAGTCAGTTGTTCATGAATAATTCCTAATTAGCGGCTTCGAGGTACAGTAAATGCTTCCAACACATGACTGCTTTTCCACATAAGGCTCCAGTGTACATGTGAGAATTTGCATGGTTGGTGAAGCCGAAAACAACACTTAAAAATGTCCTCTGGGCTTCATTAGCTCAAACGGCGGAGAAGAAAGAAGAGCACAGATGCAGATCATACTTTAAGATCAAGGTGTAGATGTTCAGTGTGCGCATGAAGTGATTTCATCGCTTGAACTATCAGTGCTCATCTCAAAGGGATCCCGGAATCCAGTGGCGGATGGTGCGTTTGGGACTTGGGCCTCCAGTGGGGACTTACAATAAGTGACCTAATCCACCCCTGAATATAAGGGCTCAGAGAAAGGAAAACACACAACGAGGATCGGTAATACAAAAATCCAGATGGAACAGTAACGTCCCAGCCAGTAAAGCCATAAAATGACTCTTTACTGCGCGCAGGCAAATCATGAGGGTGCCTTTACTTTTATGCTGATGTCATAAAATATGGATCTCTTCGGGTTAAATCAATCTAGAAACTAAAGGAACTTGAAGAATGTCTCTCTCGCTCCTTACTGACGCCAGTGCAGCCGATTTTTTTTTTTTTTTTTTTTTTTTTTTTTTTTTTTTTTTTTTTTTTTTTTTTTTTTTTTTTGAAGAGCTCAGAATTGTTCATTCGGTAGTCTTACCGATTCAACGTCTTGTCATCATTGCTCTTTTCCTTTTTTTTTTTTTTTTTTTTTTTTTTTTTTGTGTGTGTGTATGTGTGCGTGCGTTTGCGTGCGTGCGTTTGCGTGCGTGCGTGCGTTTGCGTGTGTGCGTTTGCGTGCGTTTGCGTGCGTGCGTGCAAATACGTATAAATTTATACTCATTCATTCACCTAAAACCTTATAAATATCCCATTACCCTTCGCCTTAACCAGGTACTTCAGAATCTTGCCAGAGTCGTGAGATTTAAATGGTCAGGAGACCAGAGAAAAGGTCAGAAAAAAAAGAAATAAAGAGAAAAGAAAGGTAAATCAAAGTGACATCCAGCACCGACCAAACACTTCCTGCCTTCCCCATGATTACAAAATCAAAGTCTTACGCCAACCCCGGAAGCCTCTAAATTCCAGCAAATTTAGCGAGATCTCAAGAGCCCAGAGGAAAAACTAAAGAGAGGAAGGAGGGAAGGATCGATAAGGCAGAGTGAGATCAATAGAAGCCAGTACATCCAATCCATCAAAGTGAAGTCCAGCACCAACAAGACCCCTCCTGCGTGGTTACAAAACCGGAGTCTTATGCCAACCCCAGAAACCTCATACTTCTAATAAATTAAGATCTCAAGTGACCAGAGGAAAAACTAAAGAGAGGAAGGAGGGAAGGATAGATAAAGAAAAGTGAGAACCACAGACACCAGCACCAACTGATTCAAGGGGCTGTGGGAGGGAGAGGGTACTTCTGTTGAGTTTCAGTAGATGCTGGTGCGACGGATCTGGCATGCATAAGGACCACCACCAAAGAGAGAAGCCGTCAACCGCGGTCCAGCAAAGCGAGCACCCCCCCCCCCCCCCCCCCACCCCCCCCGGAATCCCCAGGCCGCGGCAGCACCAAGGCCACCCCCAAGCCACCCGAGCGGACACCGGTCAGCGAGCCGACCCAGATACCCGGAACACCCCCGCCCCAGCCCCGGCCCACACCCCCGAGCCCAAGGCCGCAGAACGAGGCCCAGCGGGCCCCCACAGCGCCCCACCGGTCCCCAGCCCCCATCCCCCCACGACCCCCCCGCACCCCACCCAAACCCGCCATCCACCACGACCCAGGCCCCACCACCCCCGACCCCCAAACCCCCGAACACACCCCGACCCCCAGCACCCAACCCCCCACCCACCCATACCTCCACCCCCCCCCCCAAACAAGCCGCCCCCCCCCGACGGCCGCCACCCCCCCCCCCGCGAACCCGGCCCCCCGCGAGAACCCCCCACCCCCCCCCGGAAACCGGCACCGGGCAGCAGCGCAGAGAGGGAAGATGTGCCCACCCCACCTCCAGCCGCGCGAGATTTGCACCGCGGCGGGAGGGGGGAAGCAGAGGAGGAAGCACCAGGGGAGAAGGCGGGACACCAGAACACCGAGCCCGGTGGGGAGAGGCCCCGGTCGTCACGCCAGAGTACAAGTGACACCTAACCCTGTTACTGAGTCCGCCAGCTCGCCGACTGGCGAGCTCTACCCTTACACCGTGAATGTGGCCCCACCCAGTGTATATACAAGTGTGTGCGTGTGGTGCATTAAAATTGGGAGCAGGTGAGTCGGAGCAGAGGGAAAAAATTTCCCCTACTCCGACACACCCGTATCCCCCCCCAAAAAATGAATATGTATATGTGTGGTGCATTAAAAAAGGGAATGGAGGGACAAAGTGGTGGGGCAGGGACACAAATGGGGGGGACCACAGCGCTGCCAGGCACTGCAGTCCATCCCCTCTGATGGCTCCCCGCCCCAACTCACCCCTCCCCTTGGACGTGAGGTGCATTAAAATTGGAGGGGAGTTGAAGGGTGAAGACGGTGTTTCCACCCTTCCCCACCCCACCAAGAAATGTGTTGTGTGCCCTATGTGTATATTTACAAAGTGTATAGTGCAAGCTAGTGAAGTGAGTAAGAGGAGCGACCAGCGGGGCCTCACCCAACCCGGCGGGTGTAGGTGGCACGCCCGCCCCCCAGTGCAGCCGATTTTAACGTTAGCCACCACATGAATGATCGACATGAAACGCTATGTAAATTTCGGTCACATTGACCGCTTTTAAAAATCTAGAAAAAATATTTCTTTAATATTTATTTAACAGGGGATTATCTTGAGATTATGTGAACTGTTAGAAACATTTCATTACTCACTGAGTTTTACTGGTGAAAGCCATGTTAAAATCGAATTTAAAAATCTTCATATATTTAGTGTTTACTTATTTATTTGAAATTACAGTGGACCTCCGTATACTCACCTATTTTATTTTATTTTTTTATTTTTAAATGTTTGATGATAACACTGTAGGATACTTTGACCCATTTAAAACATATATATATATTTTTAAAGGTGCAAAAAATTCTAAGAATAAAATGTATTTTATAAAAATCTAAAAATATTTTTTTAATGGAAAAAGGCAAAAAAAAAAAAAGATTTAAGTTAAAACTAACTTAAGGTGTATAGCTTTGTCTATGGTATGTTTTGATTACTTGTTTTGATGCGATGCAACTGGAAGGTAGACATATTTCAGATTAAAATTTGAAATACCTGACATTTTTTGTGATACTGTAATAAAACACCAAAAGTTGGTCTTTCTATTGAGAAAGAGGAGAGATGGTCCCGAACAAACAAGGTCTTGATCAGAACATGCCCCCTTAAACGTAACATTGAGCTGCCTAGTGATCCCGAAAATACGGTTGAACTTGGGACATTACCTCATTTAATGAACCACACCAAATCTAATCACATGTAGAAAAAGACTGATGCGGTAAATTGTTATGACAGCACACTGACCGATCGCTAATAGATAAAGCATCGTTAAGCTGATGATTGATTTCAATGATGCATTATGGTAAATGGAGGGAAAGGGCGGAGCTTCGCTTGAATTGCTCCACCATTCCGACACTCAATATTTTACAGCAACCGTTATGTAGGGTAAAGGGATACATTCAACTGCAGCAAAAGCAACCATTTTGTTTGCTTGAAACTTTAGACTCATTTATATAGTTGAAAAATCCAGAATTCTGGATGTGTCCCAGGGTTATAATAGTTTGGGATTTTTCATTATAGTTAGCTTTTATTTTGTTTTGACTTCTGTTTTTTTAAATTCAGTTAATTAATTTTAATTAGTTCTTGGAGCAAGTTTGTGTATTTGTATTATATTTCGGGGGTTTTTAATGTTTAATGTAAAAAATTTATTTTTATTTATTTTAATATATGGAGTATTTGTTGAGTGCAAGATAAAAAATAAAAGGTTACTAAGAAATGTGTGATGCAATAAACAAATCTCTAACAACTGTTTGACCTTCTTCTGTATGGCTGTACAATACCGAAATACATTTAAATTGATGTATGTTTGTAGTTTTATAAACGTTAGATGTAGTTTCAGTTTGAGCTTTTTAAAAGTATTTTTGTTTGTTTTATTTTGTTAACGAAAATGTTTTTTCCAATTGCAGTACTTATTTTGTTAGTTTTCATTAACAATAATAACTTGGCTTGAATAGTGTCCAGATCTTAAGTTCCTCAAATTCCAAATCAATTTTTTATTTTATTTTATTTTTTTTATTTTATTTTATTTTTTTTATTTTAGTGGGTCCACGTATTTGGTGCCATCTCATGACAAAGCTCTCCAAATGTATTTGTTGAGCCCACTATTGACTCGGGGTCAGTGAAAGGCCAAAAGGATTATACAAAAGCCACTTTTCCATTTTGTAGCGTAAATGTGCCATGACATGATCCCCCCCCCCCCCCCCCCCCCCGGTTACGCTTGACCTTTTTACGGCCCCGCTGACGTCACGTGCTGTAACAAAAAAACAAAAAAAACAAAAAACCGGGACACTATTTGTACCAACCCCCAGCTGCGCGGTGCTCCTCGGCTCGGGTACGAGTTCTGTCCATTCGAGTGAGCTCTGGCATCACAAAAGGCGGCACTATACCTGACCTTCAGGAGTGGGCGCACTGATATATTGTACGTCTTGACCTACTTTAACGCAGTCTTCCTTAAGATGACAGCAGAAACACTTCCTCCCTTAAATTTTTTTTAAATTAAAAAAAAAACCAAAAAAAAAAAAAAAAAAAAAGCATACCACCACCTGCACACACACATTTGGTCTGTAAAAAAAGTGACCTGACATTCCTTCTTTACAGATGGATGGACATAATATGGGCGTTTCCTTGAGATGAAAGCACTCCTTCCAGAAGTTCTCCTAAATTATTTGTATTTGAGATCAACATCATGAAATACTTAAGAGGAAGATCTGAAACAAATGGGACCAAAGGAGAATGGACAATAGTGATCGTGACAAATAGGGTCAGAGATTACAGGCTGGGGTTTACATTAGACATATACAGTAGGAGTGTGACGATATATCGATATTGCGATACAGCATGATACTTATAGATTATCGATACGCCTACGCAAGTATCCCGATATTTTTAGTTAATAACCAGCCACTATAACGGCTCCACTGTTCATGACTTATTGAGCAATTACTTGGAGGGCCGCTAGGGGGAGCAACTTCCAAGAGTGGCGAGGAAATGGACGGAAGTCTTCAGGCGAAGAAGACTCATGAGCTTAGTTTGTAATTATTATTATTATTATTATTATTATTGTTATTATTATTATTTTCCATTACAAGTTCGGTCCCTGTACGACCGTTGCCAGAGTTTGGTCCGCATTGCCGGCAGTAAGTCGGATTCGTTTCCGGTGAGGGTCGGACTCCGCCAAGGTTGCCCTTTGTCACCGATTCTGTTCATAACTTTTATGGACAGAATTTCTAGGCGCAGCCGAGTGTGAAGCGGTTGGGATGAGGATCAGCACCTCCAAATCCGAGACCATGATCCTCAGTCGGAAAAGGGTGGAGTGTCGTCTGCAGGTCGGGGATGAGATCCTGCCCCAAGTGGAGGAGTTCAAGTATCTTGGGGTCTTGTTCACGAGTGAGGGTAGGATGGAGCGGGAGATCGACAGGCGGATCGGTGCAGCGTCTGCAGTGATGCGGACTCTGTATCGGTCCGTCGTGGTAAAGAAAGAGCTGAGCCAAAAGGCAAAGCTCTCGATTTACCGGTCGATCTACGTTCCGACCCTCACCTATGGTCACGAGCTGTGGGTCGTGACCGAAAGAACGAGATCCCGGATACAAGCGGCCGAAATGAGTTTCCTCCGCAGGGTGTCCAGGCGCTCCCTTAGAGATAGGGTGAGAAGCTCGGTCATCCGGGAGGGACTCAGAGTCAAGCCGCTAATCCTCCGCGTTGAGAGGAGCCAGCTGAGGTGGCTCGGGCATCTGGTTCGGATGCCTCCTGGACACCTCCCTGGGGAGGTGTTCCGGGCATGTCCCACCGGTGGGAGGCCCCGGGGGCGACCCAGGACACGCTGGAGAGACTACGTCTCTCGGCTGGCCTGGGAACGCCTTGGGATCCCACCGGAGGAGCTGGTTGAAGTGGCTGGGGAGAGGGAAGTCTGGGTTTCCCTCCTGAAGCTGCTGCCCCCGCGACCCGACCCCGGATAAGCGGAAGAAGATGGATGGATTATTTTCCATCCAATTTCTTAACCACTTGCTCCTCACAAGGTCGCAGGGAGTGCTGGAGCCTTTCCCAGCTGGCTTCGGGCAGTAGGCGGGGTACACCCTGAACTGGTTGCCAGCCAATCGCAGTATTATTATTATTGCTATTATTACTATATATATATATATATATATATATATATATATATATATATATATATATATATATATAAATAATGTTTTTTAATTTATATTTTTATATATTTATATTTATATTATTTTTATTATTATTCATTGATATGTATTATTATTATTATTATTATTATTATTATTATTATTTTAATCATAGATTATGAATTTATTACCTGAGCAATATATCAATAATTGCAGTATTGTCATAGTGTGAGATAATCATTATCGTGAGGCTTGTATCGCATATCGTATCGTGAGTTAGCTAGAGGTTCCCACCCCTAATATACAATGTGTGAACATATGCATGATATCACTAAGCAGTGATGCAATGCGTTGGGTAGCAACTGTTGCTCATGGCTTTTAGAATCTATACAGTACTGTCTTTAGATGTGACTGATTTTAATGCTGGATTTTTTGTAGCGGCTATTTTGATGCTGCATGATTTGTATTTTTGGGCGGTGAACTCAACTCACTTCACAACAAGCAGCAGTTTAGCCAAGTGCTTGCTTCAAGTTGTTTAATAAGTTAACTGTCGACTAAACATAAAACAAAGAGTTCAATGTGCATTGAAAAACAACCTCTTATGTGTTTTCTTACAGGAACATCAGTTAGCTTAATGCTAACACACACAATGCACAACTCCGTAGCTGTAGACAAGCTAATAAAACATTCAGTTTAGCTTAGCTAAGGAACTATATATTAGGGCATGAGTCAATAGGGATTTTTTTTAAGCTGATAACTATTCTAACATTTAAGAGAAAAAAATTCAGATAACCAATATTGTATGCCACCTTTTGTACGCCACATTTAGCGACGTACAGCATCAAAGCAATTGGTCCTCATAGTGATGCGGTTACAAAAGGCTTTCTTTTGTACTTCTCAATCTTATATTCCTCCCTGCTCAGCCTCATGAAAAGCGTGAGCGGAAAGGGGGGAAAAAAAAATGTTGAGAATGTTCATCGTGTAGCAAAAGGATGGCGGGACAAGCTCGAGCCAGCAGGGTTCCTTTCACAGGCAACCGGTTTCAATGGACGCTGACGACGTGGAAGCTCTGCCAGGCAGCTGACAGCTGTGTCTGCTTTTGTCTGTTTTGTTCGGATAGTGGTTTTCAACTCATCCGAATGGACGTGTTTTGCTCAAAAGCGGTCCCAGCTTTGAGGACTATTACATCGATGAAAAAACCCCCACATCAAATGATGAACTGGAATGTTTGCACACTATATTAGCATAAGATTTCTTTAAAAAATAAAATAACTTCATTTTCAAAAGATACTTAATTCTTGGGGGGAAAAAAAACTTTAAAGAAAATTAGAATGCTACTATTGTAAGATTACTTGGAAAAAAAAAATATCGGTACTACCGGTAATTAAAAAAAATAATAACAAAAATAAATAAATAAAAAAAATACGATTTTATTCTCAAAACATAATGATGCTCAAAAAGAAAGGAAAAGAAAAAAAAGAAAAAAAAAAAGACTACCTATACAAATTGATTCCCCCCAAAAATATGACTTGATTCTGGAAAACAAAACAAAGACACATAAAATTTGACTTTATTCTCGTAAAAGTATATTATTGTAGAAAAAAAATAAAAATAATAAAAAATACAATAAAATAATAATACTAATAATAATAATAATAATAATAAATATACATTTTTTATGCTCATAGAATTATTTTCTATACATTTTATCCATTATTATTATTATTATTATTATTATTATCATCATCATCATATTAAAAAACAGACTAGCCTTAAAAATTACAAATTTGTTTTAAGAATGCAACTTTTTAAAATTACTTTATACTTGAAAAAGCAGATTTTTGGGTGGTGTGGAAAATACACCTATTTTATTAAAAACGTACAAATTTCATCTCAAGAAAATAAATACAACTTTTCGTCAAATCAACATGACCTATCTTGAAAAATGACTTGTTAAAAAACAACAAAAAAACTAAACTTGTTCCTATAAAAATATACCATTTGATTCTCGAAAAACTATGATTGATGACAATTTTGGCAAAAAAAAAAAAAATGACTTTGTTTTCTGTTAATATTTAACTTTTTCGCATAGCGATCCTACCTTACAGCTGTAGGGCGCTTCGCCGAGGTCGATCCCATCTTTGGCCAGTTTATCTCGGATGAGCACCTTGAGCTTGAGTTTGGGATAGGTGACAAAGTCATTACAATCTGTCAATCTCGGGTCGTGGTTTCCAGGACAGGACGGGCGGTGTGTCCCTCCAACCCGGTTCTCCGGCCCGCCCCGGTCCTTCAACCCATCCTGATTCTCTGTCTCCTGTCGAGGTTCCAGGGTGAAGTAGTACCCAGGCGCTTTCCTGCCATCTGAGTCCCTCAGCTTCCGGACAGCGGCCAGCAGCCGGTGGCGGTGGTACTCCACCCGGACCCCGATGGCATCCAGGTCGGGCCCGCCGATCTGCTTGCAGACCTCCAGGTCATCGTAGCCATTGTCCAGGAAGGCCTCCATGTACTGGGCCAGGTGGAGCCTGGAGAGCCACTCCAGCACCAGGTTGGGGCCCTGGCTCATCCTGGCTATGCAAGGTGCACCTAGCCCACCACCATCACAAAGTCCTGCATTGAATCAAAGGCTGTAGACATGCAAGTGTACACGCAGACCTTTAGGGCCAGCTGAAAGCATCCTGGAAAAAAAAATGTCCATCTGAATGAAGTTGACGCCGATCTGTGAGAACTCTCGCTACACTCACCTTGTACATCTCAAGGCTAAAAAAGTAACACCTGCTTCGGGTTATATTCCGGCGTTCTCATTAAACCGAAATCAAAACGGATTTGTCGGCGTCGGTCACTTTTTTTTAAACGCTGAAAACCATCTCGAGGCGACTGGCAGCTCCGTTCGGCCCGAGTCTCGTGAGGAAGTGTAGCAATTCCTGGACAAACCTCCACATGGGAGATTAAGCACCAGCAAAATTTAACACGGGGCAGCGTGATAAGGCGTCTTTACATACGCCGAATTCATCGGCGCCAAAAATAAAATACAATTAAAAAAATAAAGAAAGAAAAGAAACGTGGAGCCAGACACGACGCGTAGGTAGCGAAAATTGACCAGCAAGAACGAAACAGGACAAAACGGCGGTTTAAAACTTATCTTCAGCTCTCCAACGGGACTCGTCGCGTCTTTTTAGTTGGTCTCCGAATTCAACTTTGCTCGCTCATCTCCCTCCGCCGCGGTCACCGCCAAGTGGAGGATGACGACGAGGACGCCGATGCTCTGTTTCATGTGCTGTACTTGGATGGAGAGCGTTTTATCCAGCCGGCTGGACGAGAGGAGGCGAGTGCTTTTGGCGCCGCCCGCAGAGTATTCTGGGAACTGTAGGCCAAAAGCGGTCAATAGTTTGAAAGCAAATGTGAAAGTTTAGCACAAGAAATGGAATGAAACGCTAAATAAAATACAATCTATAATAAAATGACAACAAATTACAACCAGAACACAAGTTGAACATTAACACAATAAGAAATAAAATACCTTATATTTAATCAAATAAAAAATACAAAATAAATGAAAAGAAACAAAGTAGCATGAAAAAATTAAACTTAGCTTTTTTAAATTAAAAAAGTAACAGTTCCCCTAAAATTGTATTTTAAATTCATTTCATTCTTGTAAGAATGTAATTACTTTCAAAAGGTGAGTACCTTACTATTACAACTTTTTCTTTTAACTGCTTTTAGTAAAATTGACTTGAGTTTTGTTTGACAAAACTAAAAATGAATTTCTACTGATACAACACACATTAAAAAAATAGTAGCACTTTACTTTCAAAAGATAACAAATTGCCCTTTACCCTCAGTTCTCCTAAATTGGCTATTCTTATAATAAATAAATAAATAAAACTCTTGTAAAACTGTGTTGCCCCAAAATAGGATATTTTTTTCTCTTGAGAAAAAAAAAAAGACATCTATTTTTCACAAAAAAAGCAAAAGAAGAAAATAAGACACAAAAGCAAGTTTTTTTTAAACATTTATTTTACATTGCACTATATATATATATATATATATATATATATATATGGTATCTACAGTCTAATTTGTGGCAGCAGATTAAGTCAGGACATCCATGGGAAGTTCATCTTTAATAAAACTGTACAAAAATGAGAAAATACTGCAACTCCACAGATATTCATCCCAGAAGACAGAGACGAAAAAGGATGTATGACGGATGGATGGGGGCTCAGAATCAGAACTGCGCCCCCCCCTTTGCACAGTGCTGTAAAGCCGAGCTAAAGCCTTTATGCAGCAGCGCGTACGCAAAAACCAGGAAACCTCGCACGCGCACGTACACACCATCAAATGTAAACGTCTCATTGATGCGTTTGTTTCTTGTGGGTAAATACAAATGTCGGGATAATACGCGTTTGTAAACACTTACGATCATGCATCCGTCAATGTGCGACGAGATTACGGGCAACCCCACTTTTGTAGCATTTGAAAAGGCGAGGCCACAAAAGGTGGGAAATATTGACGTACGTGTGTCTGATGAGAGAACAAAAATTCATTCCATCCTAAATAATGACATTAAAGGTACTCCTTTGGACACACCTGAAAAACAAACCTGATCATTATAATAAGCAAATGACAGATTGGCAAATGACATATAGAGACAAGCATAGATAGGTTCTGACGTGTTTTGGTCCTCTCACAACAACAAAAAAGTAGAAAAAATAGTGCAAAACGCACATTACATGGCTGCTGCTTGGCATGGGTTTGTCAGTGGCTTTAAAAATATGCTTCTTTGAGTCGTTTTTGGCGTGAATGATTTGGTGATGGCCGATGGGGGAGAAAAAACAACAACAAAAAAACGGGGGAAAAAAAAAATCCAAACAGTGTTGTACTTATGAGAATTTCCCCAAACTTTTTACAGAGAAAAAGCAGAATAAAGAGCCTTTTTTGAGTGTGTCTGATCAAAAATCCACAGTCATCGTATCTACAACTTCTTACAGCACCGCAAAAAAATCTTATGGCAAATATGTGGACTACAATTCTTCTTTTTTTTTTTTTTTTGAAGTGCAATACTATTTAGATGGGAGAAATCCAGAGTCATCCTATTTCATATCATTTCCCCCAGTTTTATACCAACAAAATGGTGAAATAAAAGAATGAAAAAAATAATAATAATAAAAAAATACATCCAAAGAGTAACTTTCTATGCAAAATATACTTTTTTTTTTTTTCTTTTTCTTTTTAAATTGTGACTGATTGTACGGGGAAAAAGGCCAGTAAAAAAATAAAATGGTGTCATATCTTATTTCTCCCAACTTTCTATTATCAAACTATGTGGAGTTGAGAGGGATATTTTTTTGTATTTTTTTTTGGTCATGTGACTGATTAGTGAGAATTTTTTTTCCTTTAAATTTGCCTCAACTTCCAACAACAAATATACATCAAATATAAATCATCCAGCTGATTAATGATTGATCAGCCTAGCCCTACTTTTAATTGTCAATTAAACTTGTTTTTTCATCCCTCTTTTTTTTGTGGGGGTATGCGCAATTAGGCGGGAAAAAAATAATAAAAAAATCCAAAGTGCTTTGTCATGTTTCCGTGAATGGCCCCGAAACTTATTACACCAAATATAGGGACAAACAAAAGAGGAGATAAATAATATTCAAGACTCTGAAATTAATCTCTTTGGTGTTTCACAGAAGAAGATGGCCGTAATATCACATCAAGTTTGAGCCGTTTTCGTTATTTACAAATATTTGGCAGCGACAAGCACAAACAAACAAAAAGAAACAAAGATGTACGCAAATAGCAGCTTGAAGAAGAGTCAAGACAAAGCAATGGAGTAAATACAGGGTCCATACATACACACATCCCTGAATATATGTATGCTCGCAAACACGCGGCTAAACAGCTAGCTTAGCATAGACGCGTCAGCAAAGGCAGAAAAGAGAACTTATGCTGAGTGACAATGACCGACTGTGGAGCGATCGGTCATTAAAACAAAAAAAACAAAACAAAACAAAAAAACTTGCCTGATCACCACCGTAGAGTGAGAATTGTAACCAAAATATACATTTTCGCAATGTAATCCTCCTCACATAAAAGCCCTGTGAATACAGTGAATACCGTCAGGCTGTTTCCAGTGTACTTCATAGCCCCTTTCACCCTGCATATATGGCAATTTTATGCATTTTTTTTTGTAGACTGCCACAGAATGCCGTCCTACCAGCGATTGAAGCCTCTTTCACACTGAGTGTGCCTTTAAAAAAAAAAAAAAAAAAAAAAAAAAAAAAAAAAAAAAAGGGGGGGGGGAGCATCAATACAGTGCAAGGAGATCTAGTATTTATCTGCCAAATCTCCAGAAATGTCACAGCATTTCTGAGAACTTTCCCCAACTTAAAAAGAAAAAAGGATGACCATGTTGTCATATTTCGGAGAATTTTCTCCAATGTCCTAGATTGGATATGGGAACTAAATTGCTCCTTTTTTTTTAATTGTTGTTTTCCACAAGTGATTAAGTGGGCATTTTGCAGGATCTCCAGGTGAAAGAGGCTTCAATGTAAACATCTCCAGAAATTATCTCTTTTTTTTCATTTTTTTAAGTGTGCAATTATTTCATAATTAATACAAAGTAATGCCCAGCTAACAAACTTCTTGTGTGTCATGATAAATATTCAAACAAACTTCTCGCGTGCCCTGATAATCAAATAAATTTGATAAATAACCCAATAAACATCTCGTGTATTCTGATAATCAACAAAACTTCTCCTATGGATCAATAATTTAACAGAGCTTCTCGCGTGTCCTGATAAATAATCCTCACAAATGTCTCATTTTTCCTGATAAACAAGCTAAGAAATTATATTGTGATAAACCTTCTAATAAACTTCCCCCGTGCCCTGATAATCTAATAAACTTCTTGCGTGTCCTGATAAATAATCAAAATTAAAATCAAAGCAAAGAGACAACTTCTTTTTTTTTTTTTTTTTTTGTAAAAGTTGATGAACTAGTCTCCTACCAGCCCTTAATTGGTAGGAGATTCATCAGCTCCAGCTTCATATTCGTAAGTGCTTCAAAATGGCCGTTTCCTCACACAGAAGACAAAACAAAGACTGAATCCTTCCGACAGACACAAACAAACTTCAATGATTGGACGTGAAGGATGGGGGAAAAAGGTCACAAGGCGGGATGGTCAGACTTTTACTCCTCATTTAGGTCCTTCAGCCGGCGAGGCGATGCAGAGCGAAGTAACGGCAAAAAAAAAAAATTATAATAATAATAATAATAATAAAAAAAAAAAAAAGGAAAAGCCCAGGAAAACCATTGCCCACTCGTAGAGAATTAGAGAAGACAAGGATGACAAAAGATCTGCAGCTCCTCCGCCATATTGGTGTGTGTATGTTTGTGGTTGCCTGCGTGATTACAGAGTCCACAGTCCGTCCTCATCCTGGCCTTGCCCGCCATCATCAGAACTGGTACCACTTCTTGTCTTTGTACTTTAGCATCATCTGAAAGGGGGGAACAAAACATCAAGTAAACTACATGCCACCATTATAAACGCCACCTGATGAGGGCATTTCAGAAATTAAAGTTCAAACCAAGTTAAAAATATTTATCTGCAAACGACACCAAGCTATACCTCACATAAAAAAATCTTGATGACCGCATTCCAAATCTTGGAATGAGCACTTTCCACATCTTTAATGATATCTCTATGTCCTGGCATCAGTAATAATTTTGTTGATGAAAAATGTTCGTCATAATTTGTCACAAATTTTTTTCCCCCCCGGCGAAAATTAAACGAAAATTAACTTATTTGCTCTAAAAAATGTATAAATATGTTCTATTTTAAATATTTTAAGTGTCCCAAAGACGTATTTATACGTTGTTTATTTTTATGTTAGAGCATAGATATAAGCCTCTCAACTGCAAAGAACGTTTGAAGAAATGGTAGTTATTACACAAAAGGCCAGCAGGTGGCAGCGGAGCAAAGGAGATCAACCAGGGCCATGTTAGAAAAAAGCTCTATTACTCAATTTTAAATAGATTTGTGAATAATGCTGAAACTTAGCTATATTCTAATGCTAATTGCTGTAAAACGGAAACAGATAGAAATATGCTTTTTTTTCCCCCGAAGAGACTTTAATCTTTCTTTTGGTAGGTTCCATGTTTTTATAGCAATAGAACACAATATTCTGTGGGCCTTGCAAAATCAATCAAAATCCAGTAAAACAGCCGGGAGCGAAGGGGATTGTTTCTGTGAAAATGGCTGCGAGTGAATGAGTTAAAACAGAAGCCATTCATTGAGATGATAGCGATGACTAAAACTGACCAACAATTTCGTCAATGACTAAAACGAAAATGAAAACAACACAGTGACAAAATTTCAGACAATCCAATCAGAAGGAACAAAATGCAGGAACCACTTAGAAACTGTTCAATGTTCACTGCACCTGATTTAATATTTAAACATATTTACATTCATTGTGCAGCTGTAAGATTAATCTCAAGCAATTATGAACTTTTTTTTTTAATTAGGTGAAAATTAAGTTATATTATTGTCTGTTCAACATGTTTCATTGAAACAGTTAATAAAGAGTTATATTAAATGTCTTGCATGTCAACTGTCAATTTAGTCGACTAAAATTGCTTCTTTCGTCGACTAAAATTGGATTAAACCAAAAATACAATCAGATGACTAAATTATGACTAAAACTTTAATTAATTTTAGTCAAAAGACTAAAACTAAATTAAAATTTCTTGTCAAAATTAACACTGCCTGGCACGATGACATAATGTCCTTTTGTCGCCAAAAAAAAAAAAAAATAAATAAATAGCACAGAGCGTACGTGATGAGCGTGCTTGGAGAAGGATTCCGCGCTGGCCATCATGGCGGCCGTCCTCTCCTCCAGCTCGCCTAGTTTCTGCCCTCGCTCGTCCAGCGCTACCCGTGCGCGGGCCAGGTCGCCCACCACACCTGACGCCGCGCCTTTCATCCCCTCCATGTTGCCCGGGCCGGGGATGTGCTGGGCCAGGCTGCGGGAGGCCTTCCCGGATGCCGTTTCGCCGACTGCCGAAAAATAAAAAACATCCGTAAATAAAGGTACAGATATTTATATTTCGATGAACAGGGTCATTCATTTGAAGCACTCACAGAGATCTTCCCGATCCAGAGATTGAGCTCCTCCACCAAAAAGGCCTTTGAAGAAACCTCTGTTGGGAGCTTCTGGGGTCTCCACTGGTGTGAACAACTCACTCAGCATCTCCTAAAAAGGACACGCAACATGTTAATGTCTTTTACACATACAGGGTGCCTACAAGTTAAATTTAAAACTATTTTAGTCTTTTTAATTCCATTTGACAAGACTTGTATTTATCACAACTACAGCCTCCGTTGGCTTAATGACGTCAACATAGGTACGGTACCGGTACTGTACCTACATGGGCTGAAAAGCCACTTTGCCAGAAAGAAGCCATGACTCCAGAAGAGAAAAAAAACAAAACACAGATTACAGTTCGAAAATGCACTCAGGAACAAAGATCATAAATTTTAGAGATATGGCTAACGAAAGCTTTGTTCTTGTTTGTTACCTTATTCTTTACTGCAAAACTGATATTTATGTACAGCACTTTGTATACAGCAATGCCTGTTCTTAAAGCGCTTTATAAATAAAGTTGAGCTGAGTTGAGTTGAGTAAGCAAACTTTTGGTTTCAACTGTGGATGTATAATGTAACATTTAATGTCTATAAACCTCCAGTTTAACATATTCACGTCAAATGTATTGTTTATAGACCCCTAATGTATTGTATTTACATATTTAATGCTCTATACATCACTAATGGACAATATTTAGATTATATTGTCTTTACAACCTAATGTACCATACCTAACACCTAGCATACATACACTGGTCTTGCTATGCACGTCTTGGCCTCTTAGGGGCAGTGTGGGGCACACATGCAGATAACTTAATCAGTTCAAAGACCGGAAGAAATTTTTTTTTTGCATGGATTTATTATTAGATAGCCGATCGCCCATACACATGCCCGTGCAAGCCGTTGAAGTCACAGGGCGGCCATCTTGCTCCTCCCATCTCGCAAGCAGACTACTGTATAGACATCATTAAGCATATAATTTATAAATGTATTTAAGGCACGTTGTAAAATGTCTGAAGTCCTCTTGTTTATCCATCCATCCATCCACTTTCTTGATTGCTTATTCCTCACAAGGGTCATTGGAGCCTATCTCAGCCGGCTCTGGGCAGTAGGCGAGGTACACTCTGAATTGGTTGCCAGCCAATCGCAGGGCACACAGAGACGAACAACCATCCCCACTCACAAGCACACCGAGGGACAATTCGGAGCACCCAATTAACCTGCCATGCATGTCTTTGGAATGTGGGAGGTTGACCGGAGTACCCGGAGAAGACCCCTCTTGTTTATGTTTAACAAATTTAAAACATATACTATTTCTACTAAGTACTGTCTAAAATGTTCTCCATTTTCGATATTGTAAATGTATAGGACCGTATGCCGAGAAACGTTTATTGGGAGGAGCAATATGGCTGCTTTGCGACTTCAAAAGTCTTGGCCTATCGGCTATCCAGTCATATAGTCAAGGTCAGTGAACAGCATTCATATAAACCTTTTCCACAGCGTAGGGAGAAAATGCCTGCTTACTGTCATTTATTTTGTGTTGATCCTTAGAATTTGTTGTGTGTGTGTGTCTGTTGATCAGGGCAGATATGTTTCACTTCTTTCTGTCCCTTTTCATTTCTTATTTAAAGAATGAAATGAAAATTTCGATTTGAATTGAAAATATGTCGGCGAGTATTGTTATTGTTTTGAAAGACGGAAACTGCAAAAAATGTATGCCAACGTGAAGGGTGCATACTTACCGTCCTCCAGGGAATATGACCCCACTGAGCAGAACAGCATTTGGCCAACATAAGGCCTGTTTTAATAGACTGTGACCCTAATAGACAGACACCATTTGATGCATCAACGGTACCTGCAGGTTGTCACAGGTCTCCTGGCTGTAAGTGATCCGCTGCACCTCCGTGGGGGAGGTGAGGTACAGCGCCTGGCCCAGATTAGAGAAGCAGAACGTCCGCGCTATCCGCATGTCCGTCAGCGGCAGGTAGTTGACGTCCAGGAGGGGCCGCAGACTCGGCAAGCTGCAAGACGGCACGGAAAATCCTTATGATCCAATTTTTCTTTAATTTTTATTATTATTTTAGTAGTATTTATTTTATTATTCTCGATATTTATTTCTTTATTATTATTATTATTATTATTCTTTTCTGATTAAGTCTATCGTAGATTATCGTGGATTTATTACTTGAGCAATATATCGATAATCGCGGTATCGTCATATCGTGAGATAATCATTATCGTGAGGCTTGTATCGCATATCGTATCGCATCGTGAGGTACCCAGAGGTTCCACACATTCACATACCTGAGCGTCATGATGTGCCCGTTGGCACAGAAGCAGGCGATGCAGTTGGCTCCGGCCATCTCCACCACGTCCGCCCTCAGCACGAAGGACGACTCTGTGATGTTGTGTTTGTAGACGCGCGTCTGCGACGGCATGGCCACCACCTTGGCCTGCTTCTCCGAGCACAGGACGGCGAACTGCGAGTCGTGGCCCTCCTGCGACGAAGGCGGCGACGCCGGCCGGCGCCAGCGGCTCTTTTCCTTCTCCTTCTCCTCGTCGGAGGCGTTGGGATCATACCATGGCTCGTAGGAGGCGGGCAGCAGGGTGCCGGCGGCGTCCAGCAGGGCCATTGTTAAGACGCCTCCTTTGAGTCTGGCCACCGTGCCTTCAAATGTCAACGTATCATATTTATATTACGTTGAATGTAGATTGCATTAGAGGTGTGTCTACAGGGTACGTGAGGTCACAAACATATTATTATCAAGAAATGTTTAAGGTTGACTCCCGCTTTAAGTATCTATAAACCTTAAATGTACTTCAATTGTTATATTTAATGCAGTGCTGTATTAACGCAGATTAATCACTTAATTTTGACCACAGTTTATTCTTTATCTTGACAATGGATGGCTACGTTAAAGGTATCACAGGTTGTGTTTGAGAAATTAACATAACTACCTACCAGTACATTGATTTAATTGATTTATTTGTTCATTTTTCCTTTCGGACAGCATTGTGACAATCAAACATTTCATCATACAATTTTGACATATAATAACCAAAAAGAAAAAGGGCTGGCAGGAAGAAGCATAAAGCTTACATGCATTAAAGTAAAGCATTTCATAAATGTTTGTGTATGACATTCAGAACATTTGTTTATGTCAAAATATTGGGGTCATTTTTTTCCATTTTAAATTATGCAAGTAACTGATTAGAAAAAGGAGGATGCGCGTGTGCAGTAGGGATGTAACGATAAACGTGATATGAACACTGCCACAATATCGTCGTCGTCAGGTTCACAATATTTAAATGCAACACATCTGTTCAAAAAGTCAGGTTGATTTCCATTTGTACAGTTCTAGCACCCTCTTGTGGCTAGTTTTTTCTTTTTTAGTGTAGTTGAATTTTCACGCAGCATGTTTTGGCCCTTCTATATTCAAAATCCACACTAATTGTCAGATGAAGGGGCATGTAATATGCCTGTAAATCGAGTAGTGATAGACTGATGTGTTTTTTTCAAGGCCGATACGATACATATTATTAGTAGTCAAGGAGGCCGATAACTGATATTTCAAGCAGATATTATTTGCAGTAAAATATTTTTCATTTTTTAAAATTGAAACTATTGACAGATTTGTTTAAAAAAATCTGACAAAAATTGCAGGGAGCTTCCAGGGTCATTAGCATGTGTTAGGCTAAATCTAAAATTAATAAATAAATGAATAAATAAAAATTAAAAAGCAAGTAAATAGATCCCTAAAAATTTCTACTGTAAATGTTTTTTTTTATTTGTTTGTTTTATAAAATTTATACATAATTTTGTGATTTATTTTTATTATTAAAAAGTGTAGGGAGTTCCTAACAACATACTAATAATAAAACATAATAACATAACTGATTTTTTTTTTTTTTTTTTTTTACAATATTGTGACCTTTTTTAAATATCGCCAACCTCGCCATATTCATATTGTTTCGTGATATTTGGATATCGTTACATCCCAAATGTGCAGTAGATCAAAAATGTTCAACACGTCCTCATAACATTCAATGTCGAAAGAATGAACACATAACAGGTGCTCTTCAAATTTAGTGGGTAAAAAAAATGTTGATAAAAAAAGCCTTTTTAATTTAGTGATTCATCAAAATTCTAAAATGTGATTAATCTGATTGAAAAATGTAATCGTTTGACAGCTCTAATTTAATGTCTATATACCTTTAATGTACCAAAACTCCCATTTATTTACATCATATTTAAAGTCCATACACCTCATTTAGATCAAATTTCATATCTATACACTTCAAACAGAACTTATAATTCCATCATAATTACCGCAGGAGGAGATGCCAACCGGCTGCACGAGCCTCTGCTCGTCGCCAGCGGGCAGGCTGAGGGCCACCAACATGACGGAGCCCTGGGTGGTGCCCAGCAGCACGCAGGGGCTGGGCACGCCGTCCGCCGACTTCCGGGAGAAGGTCTCGCAGAAGCAGAAGGCGCAGATGGCCTCGCGGGACTCCCTGTCGATGCTGGTCACGCTGGAACTGCGAGAGCGGCTGAACGAGTTGTCCTTGGAATCTGCATGGAAAAGGGAGGAAGAAGAAGAGGAGGCAGATTTTAGAGTTGGAGTAGTAAGCCTTTTGGGACATGAAAACTTAAAAGAGTTGGGCAGATTTTCACTGTGTTTACTGTACAAATAGTTATCTTTGATTTTCATTTCTGTTCAATATGGGCAAAGGTCTGCAGAGAAAATCCAAAAGGCTTAAAGATTGAACCAAAGTGACCCAATAAGAGGACAAAAACAAATTCTTTTTTCATTTTTCCAAGGAGACGCTGAAAAGAGAAAAGAATATTATGCATGAAATAGGGCTGTGCAATTAATCGAAATTCAATTATAATTTAAATTTCAATTATTACACTCCATAATTACAAAATCCGCATAATCGTAAAAAAAAATATATACATTAACTCTAATTTTTGAGTTGTTCAAATTTAGACATTTGCATCTTTTGAAATTTTAAAAATACTAATTTAATAAATGTTGCTTCATCCAAAAGGAACCCTTATGCATCAAATAACTATCTGAAAAATATTTGGAAGATTTGTATTTGTCTTAATATTCTTTATTTGTTTTTTACATTTAAACATTTTTCTCTTTCTTATGCAAAAAATAAATGATGGTCCTACTGCACAGTGCACAAGCTGCACTACAACTTCAAGTTTTTGCCAACATAAATAAATAAATCAATATATATTAAATATATATTATTAGAAATTCTGTTTGATCCAAATAAAAGCAACATACATTATAATAGTGCTTCATTTTTTTTAAGTCTTAATATTTTTAAATGCTTAAACATTTTCTTGTTTTGTGCCAAAAAATACTCATTTTCAAGTCTTGTTTTTTCTTTTTTGCGTATGTGCTTTTTAAGTTGGAATATAGTGTGAATGTGAGTTATATATTTGAGAAAGCTGTAACAGACAGAAAAAGAAAAGTATTTTTCCGGAGAAATGTATAGTTATTTTTAAGGAAAAGTGGGGGAAAAAAACAAAAAAAAAACTTATCGAAATAGAAAAGCGTTGCATTTTTAGAGATTAAAATTTGGCATAAAATGTGTTAAAAAAAATCAATTATATGACATATGATCATTTAATCTTATACACTTGAAATAAAAATTTAAAAAACATTGTTCTTTTTGTATTTTTCCCCTTTTCTGCGTAGTCTCAATCCCCACTTTAGTGTACACCACTTTTTGCGCTTTCATTTTGGACAACCAATTTGAATGGCTGTCTTTGCTGCAGTCCCACATGGCAACAATAAACAACCAAAAGAACCTGCAGGAACGGTCACAAAAGAGCACCAGCAGCAAGCCAATGGGGCAAAAA